>NW_026014654.1:0-74954 GCF_020379485.1 Brassica napus
TATTTTAATATTTGAGATAGATTTACATTTTAAAGATATATTGTTTATCTAAGGTACTTTTTCTATTCTTTTAATTTGTGTATTTCTTTTTCTTATACTTTCTATTGCGTAATATCTTATTTTTATATTTTAAGATAGATGTTTGAATATTATATATTTTTTCCATTGTTTTAAGTTGTGTATTTCTTTTTCTTATACTTTCTTATTTACTTAATATCTATATTTCCATTTTAAGATAGATGTTTAATATTTAATGTACTCTTTCCATATTTTAAAAATTGTGCATTTACTACTATTATTGTATATATAATTCATATATTTATACTATTTACTTATTATTTATTTTTCTATATATTGAGTATTTCTCTTTCTTATACTTTATATTTAGTTAATATCTATATTTTATATTTTAAGATAGATGTTTAAATCTTAATGTTTTTTTTTCCATTTTTAATGTAAAATGGCAATGTTTATAGAAGAACTTGGACAAATAGTCAAATAGTTATATTTATGTTTTTTTCTTTTTTTATAAAATTGTAATGTTACATTACGGAGATAAGCCGTTTTTTTTAGTGAAAAATGGTAATTTTACATATGTTTAATGTAGTTTTTCCATTTTTTTATGTTGTATGTTTACATATTATTGTTATTTTTAAATGTAAAATGATAATCTTACATATGTTTAATGTAGTATTTTCATTTTTTATGTTGTATGTTTACATATTATTTATTATTTTCGAATATATATAATTTTTTTTTTACAAAATAGTAATGTTACATTATGGAGATAAGCCTTTTTTTTAGTGAAAAACGGTAATCTTACATATGTTTAATGTTGTTTTTCTATTTTTTTTGTATGTTTACATATTATTTTTTAAAAATAAAAATGTAAAATGGTAATCTTACATATGTTTAATGTAGTATTTCTATTTTTTATGTTGTATGTTACGTATATTTATTATTTTCGAAATTATAAATAATATTTTGTTTTTTTTATAAAACGGTAATGTTACATTATGGAGATAAGCCGTCCTTTTTTAAGTGAAAAAGGTAATTTTACATATGTTTAATGTAGTTTTTCCATTTTTTATGTTGTATGTTTACATATTATTTATAATTTTCAAAAATTAGTAATATTAAAATGTAAAACTATATTTTATGTCACGTGTCATCTTTCGGGAGAAGTTTTTTTTTTGCTGATGTGGACGCTCTATGGAGCCTCAAAAGGTCCATTTTATTAGTAAGGATTACAAGATAAAGATAAATGGAAAGAGTACATATCTTAATCCATCTAGATTTAGGAAACTATTAACATAAACTTATAAAGAAAAGAAAATAGGGTTTCCTTTTCTCCTGAAGTCGGCTCTCTCTCTCTCTCTCTCTCTCTAGGGTTTCCGCCATTTCTCTCTATCTTCTATGTATTGGGCCGGTCTTGGTTATGGACATTCACCATTGGATTTATAACACTCCCCTTGGATGCCATAACCATACATGATTTGTAGTACGCTTCATGTTGCCTCATTAAAACCTTATCAGGAAAACCCAGTGGGACAAAACCATGATGAAGGAAAAAGAGTACAACACGCACTACTCCCCCTGATGTGAACCTCAGTGTAGGTTCTACATTATACGCATCTGATGCGTAATGTTTCCTGTATATATAGGATGGGAGTAATCAGCTAGTTTCATTACTAAGCCGTAACTAGACCACTTCGACTTCTTAGGTCGTTTCTCATGTCTCTTGACATTAAGTGTCTCGGTAAAGCATGTGTGCTAAACAATATGAACCATATTGTCCTCGGAGATCACTATTGGGTCTTTGCAAATCGTGTTTGCATGTGTCCATGCTCTAGGCGTGATTGTCTACTATCAACTGCTCTTTACTTTGGCCATTATAATTACCATCGACCATGTATCAATCTGGTCGATCTATGTTCGGGTCATAGACCTCGTCCATACGTGTCCACTACTTGTCTCATGAGTGTTCAAGATCAATGATCATTGCTGTGAGTTTATAATCTCTTATTATGGCTCTGCGGCCGAACACTCTCATGGATGTGGACATCGATTTCTTTGCCTTAGGTAATGCCATATTCATTATTCTTTGCATTCCTATCTTAATGATGGCGTCTCATGACCTTAGTTGCTGTGGATCATATCACACGCTAAGTATATATTATTAGGTCATGAATCTCGGCTTTCACGAGCTTATGGACTATTATACTTTATATCCGACAGGAAAGGATAGATTAAACATCTCTTCTTTGTCCTCACGACAAATCTTTGTGGGAGTTGGTCATACAGCAGCAGAAAACTATTATGCTATGTCGGATCCTTAGGGGATCTGATTGTCGGATTGCAACCTGATGGTTGATCTTTTCTACTAGCCCGTGATCAAAGGATAAGAGCCAGACGCCTTTAGCAGAAGGGGCCGGACGCCTTTATCTGAAAATCGGATGCCTTTTAGCTCAAGGGCTGGACGTCTCTGGCTGAAGGACCGGACGCCTACAGATACGTTCTGTATCAGTCTACTAACCTATTTTAGGTTTAGTATAAACACAAGGGATTTCAAATTCTCATATGTAAATGGACTGTTATTGGATTGTCTTTAATACAACTCCAAGATCATGCGTGATCACTTTCTGTTACATACTATATGCAGCTGCTTTTGTTTCAGTCCATGAATCAGATTAGGAACAAAGCTGTTTTTTCAATTTTATCCAGTGATCCATATGCTACTACATCATTGTATCTAATTTCTTTCTTATGACCAGACCATTGTCAATTTTGAAATCTGTAGCAGCAACCACCACATAGGAGTTCATCTCCTTATAATATGTTCCTTTGATCTCTGTGAGTACCTTGTGTAACAAGCTATGATCTAATGCTGTTATTAGGAAATATGAACACTCTAGACCTCGTGATCATGTGCCTTTTCTCACGGTTTCTTTATCTTACAAGATCCATCTATTTCACTGGTTTTATCAGATGGCGTTTCTGTATATGTATATGGCTAATACGCCTATCTCTTCTTTAGATACTTTGAACCTCCACGTTTATCTTTCAATATAATCTTTTATGATCTTTATGAGTACTCTTCGTGGGTTCATGATCCTCGTTTAAATCTTTATGTTCAAGTGATATTCTCTCATGCATCTTTATACAAAAACTCTTATGTGTGTGTGTCGACACTTTCATGTGGTTCCATTATGTTCCATACATGATCTAATCACTTTGAGATTTCATTATCCAGGACCTTTGTTACCTAGTAGCTTGGCGTCCCAAGACTACATGGTTTGGTACCTTAGATGTGTAGCTGCGCAGCCTTTTCTCAATGTCTGGTATGGTTTCTCTTATAACCTCGGATCTGTATTCTATGCACCACTCTTTTCTATCCGAGATTCCTTTATTTTATGGAACACTTGGTCTATCTTTTATAGACTATATAGCAACTTGATTATGTCTCTTCTAGGAAATTCATTTGGTGCTAAGCTGGTTAGTCATTTCTCGGGTCAGTGTCTGGCATTTCGATTAGCTTCTCAATTAGCTAGCTTTATATAATCTTTTTTGGACGTCTTAAATTATAATCTCTAGTCCGAGTATCTTTGCCAAGACAATGATGGTTAAAACCATTCTTATCATTCTTTTACATTTTAATCTTTCTTTGTCCAGCTTATAATCTTTCTCCTTTAATATTGAATATTCGGATTCATTTGTTTCATGCAATCCATACCTGGCCACTATTTTAATCACCCATGTTTTGGCTCACGGTCCTTTGAATTCGTGGAGAAGATCTTATTCTTATATATTCTCAATCCTCTTCTGAGGTTCCATCTTAGACGGCACATATATGTATGTGGTGGTTTATTCAAAATCTCTTAAGATGGTGTATGTCTGGTTTACGACCCGTATTCAATCTGAGATGGGAATATATCTATGCTCACTTATATGGCCTGATGCATATTATCATTCTATACATGTAAATTCATAATGTCCCAAGCTTATAGACTTTATAGTCTTATCCTTATAGATAATAGCTTACATGGCCGATCATTTATAGTTGATGGCCTCTCCGGCCGTTATGGCCTTTGCGGCCGAGCAATGTCTCTCATGGACTCTTCGGCCGAGTAATGGCCTCTTTTAGTTTGGCCGTTTAAAACATGGTCTTAGACCATAGTAGTACACGAATTTGTAGTATTGATCATGGGTTTATCCTCTCACCCCCTCATGAACATACTATAATTTCGTGGTGCTTAGGATAATAAAGCCTTAATGAGTTTCCCTTTGTGTACATGTTTCACAACGTGAGATCTTTTATGGGATAACTCTTTTTGTGTCTTTTCAATATTAATCTTTGCATCAAGTTTTAGACTAGGATGGCTAATCCTATCATGCCATATAGTGTATAATTTTCGTGGTGTATCTCAATATGGTCACCACGGCTCTTGCCTCTCGTCATACTGATCTTTGGCATATTTTAAATCAGTAGAGATCATAGGTATAGTCTCGACCACTTTCTTATAAGGTCTTAGGCATTTTTTTTTCTTTCTTTAAATCCGAAGGAACTTGTTTCCTTCTTTGCCCATTGTTTCTATTTGGAAACCATTTATAACTCAATGGGTCACATATCATTGGGTGTGTATAATGCCTTATAGGCAATGCCTTAGCCATAGGTTCTTTATTAGGTTTACTATACCCCTTTCACGATTTCTTACTTGATATTGTGCCCTTTAGGCAACTCTTTATCACTGAACATCCATATGTTCAAGTAAGATGAAATCAAAACAAACTCTTTTATATATATAAAATCGTGAAATATCAATTAGGTTAAAGCAAATCACAAATCAAAGACTTAAAATAAAATTATCATGTCGAGATCTTTCTTTAGTCAATAGATAGGCCGGCCACAGCATCTGTTATTGTGGACACGGCTGCCTTGGATTCATCTTGATCCAATTTCCTCAGGATGTTTCATCTCACTGCTTTTCTTTAGCAACTTATTACTATGCTCAGTTAGTAATAGGTATGAGAGCAGATCATTATAGGTGGTGAAACCTTTTTCTCTATAGATATGTTGTAACAATAGATCTCTTGGATCGGCTATGAGGAAGGTCTTTTCCAGTAAGTCCTCCTCTGTTACCACTTCACCACATAGTCTCAGTTTGTAAACGACTTTGGACAAAGCAAAGTGATATTCATCCACCGACTCAAAGTCTTGGTATCTGAGACTCATCCATTCATGTCTGACATTTGGTAATAACACCATTGTGTATCTGGACTTTAATTATGTCCCAAGGTCACGAGGATTATCAATATGTAGATACTGATTTCTCAGTTCCTCAGTGAGATGATGGCGCATTATTGTAATGGCTCTTAACTTTTCACTTCTAGTTGCATAATCACCCTGAATGATACTCCTTCCGAGTCCTCTTGATTTCAGGGTAACTGAAGTGTTCATTGCCCATTCTAGATAATTATCTCCAGAGAGATTTAGAATGACATAATCCATGGGTTCAAATCTCGGCATCTGAAATCATATTATCAATCAATTCATTAATTTAGAATTCTTGCAACCAATTTAAACAATCAGTGCACATGATTTCATAAGTCTCTCTATAATACTTGGACCACACGGTCATGTATTGTGATGCTTAGATCTCACGGCCATTATGTGATACAACGATCTTAAGGATCGAATCATGATGCAATCCGGTTTATATAACCATCCGGATACTAGGCCACACGGCCACTTAAATATGCACTAAGCCACGCGTCTTTTAAGCAATCAAAGGCACAAGGCCGCAAGTGTGAGCAATGCATTAGGCCACACGGCCGTTCGGTATGTTTCGTAACAAAAACACAATGTCACACAATCCATATCAATTAAGTTTACCAATTTCAAGGTTGGTAATGTTTCAGCTAGATTATTAGAATCAAGTAATCTAGCAACCTAACTCACATTCAATATGTAAATTTCCTAATCTTTAAAGCAATCTTTCAAGCAATGTGAGATTTAAGGTTTTCAAGGCCTTTAGAAATATCAATCAAGATTAAGGGTTTCAAGGCCTTAAGGATTTCGAATTTTGAGCTTAGATAAATCAATCTATCAATCCTAAAATCTCAAATCATCAATCAATACAAAATTAATCTAGAAACCTCAATGATCAATCGATCAAATAAGGGCATTAAACAAACCGGTTTGAGCTTTAGGGTTTCAGTTTAAACAAGTCAAGCAATTCAGTTTCCGAGTTTAAACAATCCTAACAATCTTTCTAGGTGATCAAATAAAACAATCAAGTTTCAAATCAAACAATTAAAACCGATTTTCCAATTTAGGGTTTTAGGGATTTCGAAACTTTGATCTTTGATCAAGGGAATTTGATTTGAGATTCAAAATCATTAAGACTTTGATTTTAATTGATCAATGGATCAATCTCGAATTAGGGTTTAAGGGGATCAGACTTATTCGAGCTCCGATTTACTCTTTAGGATTTGATCTATTTTTTCCTATGGCTTTCATCTTTAGAGTTCTGATTTTAGGGTTTCAATCTTTACAAAACAACCAGATTGATTCTTGTTTTCAGATTTTGAGTTACCTTTATTTTGTAGGGTTGAACCGGACCACCAAGTGAGCTGAACCTCTATCTGCACGTGGACAAACGCTGACTCCTTATCGGGTCGCGAGTTGGGAACGGACGCGAGCTGTCTCGGACGGTTTGGCGTCTGGTCGCGGATGTGCGCTGAGGACGTCGGACACAATATGATCTGGAACAAACGCGTCTTCTTCTCGTCGAGTTCGCGAGCGGCTGAGTAGGATTGCGAGCTGGCTGTGATGTGAACGTGGGCTGGCTCTGTTGTGAGCAGGGAGCTGCGGATGTCTAGGATCAGGAACGCTTAAGGTTTTTAGTTGATCGGATGTTTGCAAGCCGAAACGCAAGCAAGAACAATTTAGGGTTCTTCGGGATTAGAGTTCCAAAAGTAAAACGGCGACGCGTATTGTATCTGAGCGTGAGGGCGCGTCTGAGATCGGATAGATGAGCTGTTTGCGCTGACGGATTCTTCTCGTCAAGGGCTTCAAGATGATATGTGGATCGTCGTCTGGCTCCTCAGAGTTTGAGAGATCGATCGATTTTAAGTTGCGCCGGATTTAGAGTTTATGTGTGACGGATTTTAGTTTAGGGTTAGGGGTTGGCGATTTTCTTTCTCAGGGTTTTGGGAGTCTATCGTGCTGATAACTTGTTGTAATTAGAGAGTTTAGAGTCTGAATATTTCTGTGTATTAATGATCAATAGAGGTTCCTTTATATAAGGATTACAAGATAAAGATAAATGGAAAGAGTACATATCCTAATCCATCTAGATTTAGGAAAACTACTAAAACATAAACTTATATGGAAAAGAAAATAGGGTTTCCTTTTCTCCTAGTCTTGTGGCCGTCTCTCTCTCTCCTGAAGCCGGCTCTCTCTCTCTCCTCTCTCTAGGGTTTCGGCCATCTCTCTATCTTCTATGTATTGGGCCAGTATTGGTCATGAACATTCACCATTAGATTTATAACATTAATATATTTGTTTTTGGACAACTTAATTTCTTCGAACAGCTAGGCCATGCGAAATAATTTTCTTTTCTTTTCCTAGTAAGTTTAATTTTCCTATTTCAGTAAGTTTGATTATTGTGATCATTGGGTTTTTTTATTTTTTTCGAACTACCAATTTTATAAAGTGCATATTATAAAATGTGCATATTACATAAAGAGGCTTTTGCCATACAGTCTCAGACCCATTTTGCTCTATTGGAATAAAGTAAAAATAACTGAAATTGAAAGAAGACGATAGGATTTCGATATCCAAGAGAATTTCATGGAGATTCTTTGGTTTGTTGATCGAAACAATGGCTCTGATCAATCCAAGGGAGTCTGAACTAAACCAGATTTTTGTGTAGCCAAGATGAATGGCGTGAGTGAGGGCTGCACGGATCGCTAAAGCTTCATCAACAAGAGACGTTTTTGCATGAGTTCGAAATTGGGATCCATGGGTAGATGGTGCTTCCTGATCTGAGAAGATCCAACCAAGTCCTCAGAATTTGAGACAGAGTTCCAAGCCGCATCTGTATTACATTGGATCGTTCGGTGGGGATTGAGGGAATGAGAGGTAAAGCTTGATCCTTTTTGTTGTTACATGTCGATTCCAAGCTCGACTGAGCTAAAGTCCACTCTTATGCTCCTGCGATGGCTTTTGTGACTACCGATAGAGTTGATGTCTGTCTTGATTCGAACAGAAGTTGATTAGGCTTGTCCAGATGGACAAACGATTCAGAAAAAGACGTTTCACGGGACTCCTGTTGGTGGTAGACGGACTTATTGCGCCGACGTTTCGAGAGCAGAAATGAAGGATGCGCAACTTGTAGAACAAAACGGTGTTTTAGGTTAATGTACTTTAAAAAAAATTGTAACTAATATTTTTTTTTTGTGTACTGACTAATATATTATTTTATTAATTGTAATCGGTGTTCAATCCGGTAAAACCAAACCAATTAAAACCGAACCGAACCGAAATAGAAAAAATGGTTTGGATTTGGTAGTACCGAATATACCGAATGGATGTCATTTTTAAGAAACCGTGGTATATGGATATGGTTTGGTATATAAACCGAATAAACCGATCAATTAAAATATAAAGTATAAGTATATGTAAATTATAAGTATATGTAAATTATATAATATAATTAATAATATATACCTAATTTATTTTATTGGTATGATCTTCCTACTTAAATGTTTATTTTAGTTATTTAATATTTTATTTTAAGTTCAATTTTTTTTATCAAATTAAAAAAAACATATTTTTTACTTTTTGTTTAATAGTATTATGGATTACCGATATTTCTTACTTTTATTCCATAAAACTATTACTGTTATTAAATAAATATATTTACTGATTATTTAAATAGTAAAATAAAAAATAGATTATTTAAAAACCAAAATATCGCCATGTTATAATTAAATTAAAGCCGATATCTAAATATAAAGTAAAATTCACAAAATATTTTAAGAGATAAATATTTTTACAGTTTTTTGGTATAAATCGAATAAATCGAAAACCACGGTATATAAACTGAACCAAACCATATTAAATATGGTTTTAATATGGTAGATATTTTTTATAAAAACCGAAACACCCGAAAAACCGAAAAAACCGAACCGATATCCGGATTGAACACCCCTAATTGGTGATCATGTTTTAGGAAATAAAGATGATGAATATGCCTCATAATTGATACATGGGCTCCACTACATTCTTTTCTTTTCCTCATATACTGAGGAACTAATGAAGAAATAATTTCTTTCTCTAATTTTGATATGGAACGTTTGTTCCTTTCTATTCAATTATATTTTTCAATTCAACTTTTCAAATGAATTTTTGTTTTTTTTTTCCATTCATTCCATTCATGGTCACCAATTAAAACAATAATTTTTTAAGAAACTGAATTTTTTTTTTGCATTATTTACATCTAAGAGTTGAGATGTTCACGAAATATCAATTTTATGCAATATAAAGTTTTAGGCAATGTTTTAAACCCAATCCGGACATTGAATTGGATTACTCTATGAGTCATCGAATCAAGGTCGACTGTGGTTAAACCTCAAATTAATAAATTATAATATATAATTATTTATGGACATAAAATAATTAACCAATAAAAATATGAGATAATATCAAATTTTCAAATTTTATTTTTTATTAAATATATTTAAATATCTAAAATTTTGTTTTAATTTAATTTTTCAACTGCCAGAAAATAAATTATATGATTAATTTTTAATACTAAATAAGAATCTGGTTAAAATTAAAAGAATAAATAATTAAATAAAAAGTCAAATTTTAAGTCTAAAATAAATAAAAGACAATTTATAATAGATTATTAATAACAAACATAAAAATAGCCTTATATTCTCATATCAATAAATTTTGGTTTTCTATACGATCATTTTCTTCATTTTTCGAAAGACATAGTAAAATTTTCATCAAATCAAAAGAACCATAAATTTGTAGTTTTAGTTTTATCAATTTTTTGTAATATTATAAATGTATGGAAAATTTAATCAATTTATTTAGAAATATTATCAAATAAAAGAATGTACGGATATCCTGAACTAGAGGGTATATCCGCTAATGGATTATCACCATTTCCCATGGATTTTATGGTAATATTTGGAAGACCATAAATAACAAAGTTTTCAGTAACATCGATGTTGACCCCATAGATTAATTAAAATTGGCAGAAACTGAATCATTGATTTGGAGGGAGGCCCATGCATCGATAACTCAGAGGGTTACTCAAACGAGGGAGCTGGGGGAGGGTACAGTGTTGCCCCAAATACCGGAAAGAAGGTGTTTTACGGATGAGTCATGGAAGAAAAATGATATTTACTCTAGACAAGCTTGGTATAGTACTCTTGAAGGTTTTGATGGTCTTATGGGGCAAGAAATACAAGGGCAAGTTTATCACCACTTCATTTAAAAGTTGAAGTGTTCATTTAGGCGATGAAATATATGAGAAATTTAAGATAGTATCACGTCACATTGGGCTAGGCATAGATCGTATATCCGGGATTTTGAAGGTATTTGTGATTTCCTTCGTATGTTACGGATATTTAATTTTTCGATTTGCTTTGCTTCGAGAAAATACGGATATCCCGAAAAACGATATCCGGAAAATAAATAGAGATTTGTGGATGTTTACGAATACTTACGGATATCTCATCCGTTTAGATTAATACAAATAATCTTTAAAATTCGATACAAATTTTTTTTTATAATATTTTTTTGCATTATATATAAAAAAAATTAAAAGAAGTAGTGAATCTACATATTTTGTAAATTTTTTAAACTTAGTTAACAATTAATAACACACCAAAACTTAAGAAAAAGTTATAATTGTCATAACCAATTTCTCTTATTTTTATGTAAAACTCTTATATAAGTAATAATGTGAATAGAAATTGTCAAATCATATGTTCGAATAATAATTATATAATTTTATACATTTAAAACTTTAAATATAATCAAGATATACATGTATTTATATATTGTCGGATCTGAACGGATATACACTTCCCATAATTTTAATATCTGTGATTTCCTTCAATCTTAACGGATATTGATTTTTAGTATTTGCTTTGTTTCGAAATTTTACGGATATCCGAATCGAATCAAAACGAATAATAAATCGAATCAATTTAACGTAAAATGCCCAGCTCTAACGTCACGTTCGCAACAGATTGTTCTCAATTGGTGAAGATGGTTTCGGAACCAGAAGAGTTACATGCTTTTGAAAGTTATTTGGAAGATATTAAGATACTGAAAGAAAGTTTTAATCACTCAGCGTTCATTCATATACCTCGGACGCAGAATGCATGGTGCTAGGCAGCAATGGTCGTATGTCGTTCATATCGATGCAGAATTACCAGTTTGGTTCGCAGAGTCTTGGATGAGTCGGTCTATGTTGATGGCAAAAGAAAATAGAAATATTATCGAATTTTTCTGTGTTTTTACCAGGTCAACCGATGTCCAGTTAAATGTTTGCTGAGATTTTCGTTTTTTTTTATGTTTTATCGGATATTATCAGATTTTGAATAATAATTTTTTGCTACACTCAAACCGGATTTTATAAATTTCTGGATTTATCTATTTGATCGTAGATCCGGAAACACTGATTTTAGAGCATTAAACTCTTAAGTGGATTAGAGCTTGTTATCCATGAGAACCCTTCTAAAGTTCTTAAGCAATAAAAATATTAGTATTATAGTCTAATAAACTTGAAATCTTTAATTTTAATCTTGAAATAAAAATTAGATTAACTAAGAGTTGACAAGTGTCTTTTAGTACTCTCAAAATTGTTACAAAAGCTCTTCATTTAGAACACCATTACATTCTCTCTTCACTTTTTATTACTATTTTGTTTTGTTTCGGAGTGAGAACACCTATGAGAACATATATAAGAACATCCCATTGCAAATTACTTTAAGCGTCTCAAAACATAAGACCCGGCATTTTTACACCTCACATTGCTTCAGCAATATAATATTAAACAAATTAAAATCAAAATTACTTTTTCAGATTTTGAGAATAATCATAATCCAACTCAAAGTATGACAGATATACATCAACTAAATAATTAAAACAGAATAAACAGACGTTTTATGTGTTCAATTTCAACAGAAGATCATACATTATAATATGACATTTTGAACATATATGAGATAAGAAGCATATATGTTACCCCTATAGATAACCATCTAATATTAACAATCCCATTGGTACGGGACCTACTTTGATCTTTGCCAACTCTGTTTGATGTGACCGCCAGCTGGCATATTTCCATCTTAAATTTATGTTTACCCTTGCCTATCTGCGTTCTCTTCTGTTTGACAGTTATTCCAATATTTAACTTGTACTGCTGTCTCTGACCCATTTCCGGTTATCGAAGAAAATCAGAACTAAAATCACAGTGATTCCGAAACCGGTTTACATAAAACCATGGATGGATGATGTATTGAAAAGTATTTTCGGTTTAATGTTGCTTAATTGAGGAGATAACCGCGAAGAGAGACGACAGAAAACGGTTAAGATGCCAATTGAGGCAAGAGGGGTAAAGAAGAGAGGGAGGGTCAATATCGTAATTAAGAAGAAAACAAGGGGTGATTTGAAGAGAACCATATCTATATGACGTGAAGGGGTTTTCAGAGAAACAATTAATCAGTTTCGTGTGTTTCAAAGAAGAAGAAGAACAGATCGAGACGGAGATCTCGAAAGAGATTTATCATCTCAAGTAAGTTTCTATATCAAACTCGTGATGAAATTAACAAATTCAAACACAAACATGTGTTTTTTATACAAGCATGTAAATATATATATATATATATATATATATATATATGCGTCTACTTCGATCCTTTAGATATGTGAAAATATTCATCTTAACGGACTGTTTAATTACTAGGGTTTGTTGTTCGATGGCTTCTCCAGATTATGTAGAGAAACAAAGTTAGTAAATATATAGAGACATGATACATGATTCCTGTTTGTGTATCAATCGTTCTACGTTCAAATTATGAGAAGTTCATCTTTCATAGTGAAACTCTCGACTATTTCCTGATTAGTCTAGGTTTTGATTCGAAAAAAACACACACACACACACATAAGCATAAGCATAAGAATCTCTTTTTTGCACAAGGCAATTCGAAAATACTAATATCATAAACACATCTTCAGGTTTAGTTTAATTTGTTTGAAGAAATACTGTTGAAGAAGGATAAAAACATAATTTTATTTTATTTTGGTGTATTGCTTTCTGTCGTTTCGTAGAACATTAATTTGTTATATGTACATTTGTTTTTATTCACCAGCAGATATGTACTATAGATATATGACAGATAAGTAACGTGGGCCTATTATGCATGATATATTTCATATTTATTTTTTCGTTCCAAAAGAATATGTAAATAACATTTTTCCTATTTCATTGACAGAATCGTTCGAGTTGAGTAGGTTTATTTCAGGTAAAATTATCAAAAATGGGTTACTGGAATTCCAAGGTTGTTCCAAGGTTCAAGAAGATATTCGAGAAGAGTAGTGTTAAGAAAGCTGCCGCTGCTGAAGCTTGCAAGACCTTTGATGAGTCTAAGGTACATATAATTACCTAAATATTCTCTTAATTATGAGGCTATAGGTCCCTCGAGACACCTTTATTTGATCATAAATATATTATCACGCATATACAAGTTAATTTGCTGTATATTAGGTGTTTTTAATAGTTTTTGTTTGATTCCTGAAAATCAAAACCAATAAGCACATATCGATTGGACTCTAGCAATTAAGGCTTTTTGTCCTGGAATAATTATCCACTCATATTTATTGGGATTTTTTATTAGGATATTTGGGGTTTATGTGTTTGCTAATATGGGCACGTATGATGGATCAATTGGGTTTTTACCAAAAAAAAAAAAAAAAAAAAAAATTTGGGTACGTATGATAGGAAGCAATCAACAAGGAAATTGAGGAGAAAAAGACAGAACTCCAACCGAAGGTCGTGGAAACCTATGAGGCCACGTCTGCCGAAGTCAAGGTCCCTATCTTCATTTTCTTTTCAATTATCTAATTTCAGAGCCATGGCTACTAGTGTTATTAAAATTCAAACTTAAAATTAAAATGGGCAGGCTTTGGTGAGAGACCCTAAGGAGGCTGGTTTGAAGAAAAACTCAGCAGCCGTGCAGAAGTATCTCGAGGCGCTTGCCGCTATCGGTAATGATTCAGTTACGCTTTCTCATTGTGCCTGTTATAAATACCCAGACGACAATATTTGCTTGTCTTATTTTACCTGATTTATCGACTATATAAACAGTTATCGATCTTACACCAAATAGTTGCTGGCAGAAACTTTGGATTCCTATCACGTCCAATATATATCGTTTTTTTACGGATGTATATCTCGAGCTTAATTCATATTCTTATATCATAGAATCAAAAATATTCATTTCTCCTAGTTGTGTATATTAATAATAAATTGGACTAACACATTATAACATTTTTGGATTATATTGAATGTTTCTTCATACTTCACCAATTTGAAAACTTTAGGTTAAACCTCATCATCTTTATAGAAAATGTGTTTTGATATATTAATTGGATCATTTTTCTTCGTCCTACTTTTATTATATGGAAATAGTGTATTTAACTTATCTTTGTGTCTAATTATGATTTGTAAATTCAGAATTTCCCGGATCAACGGCTGTGAAAGACGCTGCGTCTAGCTTCGGAGCTGGCTATGTCTCCGGACCAGTCACGTTCATATTCGAGAAGGTATGTGTGTTCCTTCCCGAGGAGGTTAAGACACGGGAAGTACCGGTGAAGGAAGTGAAAGCCGAAGAACCGGCCAAAACCGAGGAGCCAGCCAAAACCGAAGAACCAAGTGGTGAGAAAGAGGAGATTGTTGAAAAGACCGTTACAACCGCTGTCGTTGAGGAGCACAAACCAGAGGTCGCCAAGGAGGAGGAGAAAAAACCTATCGAAGAAGTGAAAAAAGAAGAAGCTGCACCACCCCCGGCTCCAGAGGTGGTTGAAAGTCCGGCTAAGGCACCAGAGACGACGACGCCGGCGCCAGTGGCTGAGCCATCAAAGCCTTGATTTGATTCAAGACGGTATGGTTGCTTCTCTTTGTATGAAAACATCTGTACGTAAAAAATGAAAGGAACAAAAAACCTTTTTCATTCTTTTTATTTTATTTTGTTTGTCTGTGTTCTTTTTTTTTGGTAAGTCTTTAATGTGGTTTTATTTACGTTTATGTGAATACAAAATGTTTGTTAATGTTTTTTTGCTATACAGTTATTCAACCAATTAGTTTATCCGACACATATATATAGTTCTGATATATTATCCTTCAATCAATTTAGTCCATTGATTGATTCGCATATATTTGTATAATTTTCTGATTTGTTATTCTCAGATAAGATTTTGTAATCTACAAGACTACTCCTGTTTGTAAAATTTTTGATTAAACAGTTTTGTTAGTAGATTTTGGAATACTTTAATTTATCGATGGAACTACGTGGATGAGTTTATGTGCACGTGACATTTGATTAGTCTACCAGTAAGAGGAGAGCACATCGGATTTATTTAAGATAGTTGATGCGTGCAAGTAGGGATGGCAATTGGTACGTTAGCCCGCGGGCCTAACCCGTAAAGTCCCACTGCGGGGCGGGCTTGGGCTTACATATCTTAGGCCCGAGATATTGCGGGTCTTGCGGGTTGGTCAATTTCGGGTATGGGCCAATGCGGGGTGGGTCGACGCGGGTTTGCGGGGCATTCAGGACCCGCATGTCTTCTTCACCAGAGACGTTTGGCGTTCTGCTCACCGACGAAAAATGTGAGAAACGGCGACTGTGGAGGAAATTTTGGACCTTCTCTTCCACCCGTTGACTAAGGTCACCACTGGGCCTTATCTTCTTCATCGGTACCTTCTCTTCATCTTTGGTCTACAACCGTACTTCTTTTCGTAGAGAGCACCACCAGAGCTTCTCTTCTTCCTCGATCTACTACCATAGCTTCTCTTCTTCCTCGTTCTTCTTACTCCATCTACCATTGTAGCTTCACCTCTTCCTCGATCTATCACCATCTACCATCTACACAGGTATATGATTTCTTCCTCTCGGTAGACACGAGTTAAAGTTAAATCTTTGCATGCTATTTTATCACTCACCATTCTATGCTGTAATTAGATTACAAATTTACAATCTGCTACTAAGTTACAGACTTACAGTATTGAGTTCAAGAGTTCGTTTGCTTTGTTTGACATGACTAGTTGACTTGAAACATGATGGTTGTAGACTTTGACAAGAAGTTATCAGTTTTGTTTTCTTTTTATTTTTATGTATGAGTTGTTTTGTTTGAAACTTTGATTGTTTTAAAGTTTTACTATTAATTGTCATTGGTATCAGACTGATTCAATATTACACTTTCATTCTTTAGTAGAGAAACCAAAGAAACCGTGTAGGCTAATATCATGTCTCATCGATGAGTTCTGAGATGTCTCAAGGTCAATGAGAAGAAGAGAACTAATGAAGACTGCATTTTCACTACCCGCGGGCCAGACCGCAAAGTCCTATGTAGCAAGCGGGGCGGGTTTGGGTAGAGGTTTATGAACCGCGGGTTAAGGCGGGCTGACCCGCAAAGATCCGCCAGAAATAGAGACCGCAGCGGGGCGGGCCACGGCGGGGCGGGTTGTCCCAATTGCCATTCCTACGTGCTAGTAATAAGGAAATTTAAATTTTCTTAACTCAAATGAAGTGGTAACCACCTTTGACCATTTCCAATGGTTTACTCTATTTTTTCCTCTAAAATAGAGTAACTCTATAATAGAGTTGGATGTTGCTCCAATGGTACTATATTTTAGAGTGAAAAATAGAGTGATGAACAAAAAATAAAAAATTATTTTATATATAGAATAAAAAATAGGTTTACACTATTATAGAGTAGAAAATAGAATACCATTAGAGCATTTTTACTCTGAACTTTATTTTAGAGGAAAAAATATAGTGGGGTTAGAGATGTTCTTAGAGCAACCTCGACAGTTGGGATTGTGCACTGAGGTCCTGATTTAAATAAAACTAATAATTTATCAGAATTTTTTTTTTAAAATAAATCATAATGTTTGATAAAAAATAAATTCATTTATATGGTGACATGTGTGCAAGATAGTTTTAAAGGGTATATAAAAATATCAAGTTTTGGAACTTTTCTACTATCTCTCTCTCCTTTCACTCTCTAATTTTCTTTTATGTTTCTTTTTCTTTAATTATTAAGAAACCCATAAAATGTCACAGTTGGAAGTGTTCTTAGGGCATCTCCAATCATAACACCAAATTTGATATTGAAATTACACCATATATGATGTATTGGTGTCAAATTCTTTTTGTCATCTCCAACCATGACACCAAGTATCACATCAAAAACCATATTATATATTATTTAATGTTTTCAGTTTTAATACCTTTTATATTTTTATTATTTGAAATTGATAAATAATTGTTTTTCCACACTTATATCTCTAATTGTTTTTGTAATTTTATGTTTATTAAATTTATTTACGTTTATATTGTTGGTTTAACAATATTATATATTTAATATATCTATTATAAATATAATATTATATTAAAAATTACAAACTATTAATTATAAAAAGCATGTAACAAAATAAAATATTTATTTTAATAAAACTTGTATTAGTTAGTAATACAATTTTAACTATAATATAAGATAAAAATAAGAAAGCTATTTCATTGTTTGGTTAATTTAATAGTATTACTTAAAGTTTTAATTATTTACTATTAAATCTAACATTTTTGCTAAATATTAAATCTAACATTACAACAGTGTAATATTATTAATTTTTCATTACTAATTAAATATAACTTGAATAAAGATTACATATGATATTTTAAAATAAAAATACTTTATATGATAATCATTTAGTGATAAAATACAAACAATACAATATATTTATGTTTAATTACAAATTTGAACTGATTAACAATAATAATTAAACTATATCATTAAATAAAACATAATAAAATACGAATATTTGATATTTGGTATGATGAATACTGTTACACCAAATTTGGTGTAACACTATTCACTCTACACCAAATTTGGTGGGATAATGTCATTTTTCTCTCATCGGAGATGAAATCACATTAAACTTGGTATTTTGGTGTCCCATTGGAGTTGGCCTTATATATCTTAATGGCAATCTCTCTTGAATGTATTAATTGTCCTTTCTTTAAAAGAGTTGCGTGATATTCCACTATACCCATTGTAGGCGTAATAAGAAATACTTATAATCATTTTCAATTGTAAAAAATAGTGATGCTCATGGTTTTGACTTGACCAATTCAATCCCTTCTTTATTTTTTCCTTCAAATCCAATTAATCCATGTTTTTACGCTCTTACTTCAATATAACTAAGTCGAATGTATGCTCTCATACATTTTGTTCTAACATAACCGGAACCAGAACCGATCTAAAACAAAACAACCAGTAAGCTTGTCGACCGTCCAAAAAATTTCTCTCCCCTAAAACAAGTTTCTTAATGATCGAAGAGTTTTTGAAACTTGCAGGCTCTAGTAGTTTTTTGGACAGGATATTAAGCACTCGTCTAGTTTCATTGCCCCTCTATTATTTGATACCGAGAAGCATTTTTTTTATTGAACCTTTAAACAAAAACTGTCATGAGCGTTAATTACATGCCTTTCTTTTTTAGAATAAATCAGAAACTAATCATTCTCTAAGCAACTTTCAAAATGGAGGTTAATCTTGGTCCATCCATTTTGCGTATGGAGCAACTAGAAGCAGACGTTTAAGAAACAGCAGAGGTTGATCTTGGTCAATCTCTTGGGTTTAGTTATGTAGGTGACACATTGACACTACGAAAGTTTTAGTTTATATTTTGCAAAGATAAAAATAGCTTAAAGTTGTTTAAGTGGAGTACAAGTATATTCTCATTGTGTTGCAAAACATTTTGCGAAACTATCAATGTATTGATCCAAATTAATTATGTTATACGCAATCACTTTGTGTGGCACAGGTCTTTGTTATTCAAACAAATAATTAAAGGTTGTCTTCTTAATGTGATACGATTCCAATTATACATAGAGCATGCTTAACATTTTTGAGTGAATAGTTTTTTAGAGGCCTTGATTGAGCTAAATCTTATAGGGAATGTGTTTTGATACATTTCTTAAGTCCGCAATGCCGAATAAGCCCATTATCATAAAAGAACAGACCTGCCATAGCATAGCATAGACTTATACAACAGTGGAGACACATCATTACCGCAGAACAAAAGAAACACAATAAAGTGAAAGAACAAGACGAGACTACACCAGAAAGTGAAGAATTGACAGGATCATCTCATAACCTTTTTTACAATTTAAAAATTCTTTCTGTAAATAAATGAAATTCCTTTTTTATCCCAGCTGAAATGAACTGAGATTAGCACTTGTGAGCCTAATCAATGAACTAATTCAACTAACACACACAACAGTAAATATAAAAATGGTTTTAGGGTTGAAACAGAACTGTGAGGACTGAGGTGTGAACTAAAGATATTACTATCTGTCAGACTGATAACTTACATATATCAAGGATTCATGTGTTTCAAGTTTCTGGCGAGTTAATCTATCAAACCGATAGCTTCAATTTTCTTCTCTCTAGAAATCTCGAAATCATCTTGCAATATCACGCGATTATATATGATCGCTATGTTCTATTATACAAATTAAGGCGATCTCGGACCAACCTAAAAATGAAACATCTGTCTTAGAATCTTTTATACAGCAACAATTCTTCAAAAAGCTAACCTTTTTAATTAACAGAAATAATTTTATTATTTTGATATTTATCTTTGAGTCAATTGGCTCATTATACAAACAGAATATGAATATTAGCAATCTACCTATAACATTAAATTTTAGTGTCTAGCAATCAAAGCACCATTATGTGGGATTCTGGGTATTTACCTAATTAAGAAAAAAGTTGTATGTATAGGATGCAATTTATCTTTATTTAATTTTATCTTTTAAATCATTTAAGATGTATTTTATTTTAATGGAAAAATATTGAAAATACTTACATTTTGGCAAATTGTATTCCTTTTCATCTACAAATGTTTCTTCTAAGAAAAGCGTCAATGCACGCCAATGAAAACCTCAAAAAAAAAAACAGAAATACCAAGAGAAAAATTGCAAAACAAATTCATGAGGAAAAGAGACAAAGTCGAACCCGTAGCCATTTACTAATAAGGTTATAAGAAAAAAGTAACCACTCCATAAAGTCTCAATTCAAAACCATAGCCATTTACTGAGAAAGTTTTGCAATTGAAATAAAGTCGAACAATGGTACCAAAAAAAAAGTTTTGCAATTTGAAAAGATAAAAAGAAGAAGCCACCAACTCTCGTTTCTCTAAATTACATGCGCAACAAAACATGTAGAAATGCAGTTGGTACCCTAGTCCCTAGAAAGATGTCCATGTACTTCTTTAATTCTTTTGTGGAAACATTGGTTCCTACAACGTCAAATTTCATATCCACCTGAGAACATATAAATAGAAAATGATGGATTCGGGTCCTTCATCGGTGGTTGTTCATGCGTTTTCCGTCAATGATGTTATAGTATGCTTAAATATCCATGAACTCAAATTCTTGGCAAAAAAACAAAAAAATCATGAACTTATGTTAGTCTTCATTCATATAAAATCAGTTGTATTCCAATCCTACTTGTTTGGACCAGTGAAATCCATCATAATTACGATATATATGTCAGACAATTTTTTGCGGTGCAGTAACCTGCATAGTCAAAAGGAGTAAGCCGGACCTAGGCCTACTAACTAAAATAAAAAAATGTTCATACACGTAGTCTAAAACCAATAATGCCAGCGTTAAATTAGTCCAGTCCGTGACAACATTTGTAGTTCTCACTTCTCAGCAATCACTAAATATAAACGAGGGTTGTATATCCTTTTTTTGTAAAACAGTGATTTCATTAAAGAAACTTAGAGTGGGTTTGTTGCCCAAAGGGCTTGTTTAGCAATTAAATCGGCCCTAACATTTGCCGTTCTCGGAATAAACAGAAAAGAGATCGACTTGAATGAAGACGCCAGAAGGTAGATATCATTGATTGCGCCATAGATCTCCAACTTCATCTCTTTCTTGTTGATCGAGTTGATTAGGGTCTGAGAGTCCGAAAAGATTGAGGCAGTTTCAATACCAATGGAGAGGGCAAAGGTCATGGCTGAGAGGACAGCCAAAGTTTCTGCCATAAGGGGCGATGAGACTGAGGTCTCTTTCGCTGCATGTTGGGTTATCGAGGGTTGTATATCCATATTCAAAACCAGATGAATATTTTATTCATTGTTAGTTGAATTAACTATTCTTAAGTGTTTTCTTTCTTAAATTTCATTATGGAAGTTTTCATATGCTTGAAGAAAACTAAAAGTAAAAGATTGAGACGTTCATGATTTAGTCGAACTAATATGCTTATGTGTTTTCTATCTTAAATTTCATTCTGAAAGTTTTCATATGCTTCACAGCAATTAAAAGTAAAAGATCGAGACGTTCATTTTAGAAAAAAAAAGCAGCATGCTCCAAATGAATAATCAGCTGTCTTCGGCTTTTCTTTTCACTTTAGGCCAGCAAAGTTGATGGGGGAGGGCCTCCTCTTTGTTCTTCTCAAACTTTAGGCATCTCAATAATCTAAAACCGAATAAACTATTTTCCCCCAAAGTTAGGCAAATCCTTAATATCCAACTTCTTTTAGTATTTTGAGCAAATTAACTCTAAACTTATTATGTTTTAAAAATTGATAAACACATATATATTATAATATATACTAAATATTTATATAAAAATAAATAAAAACAAAAACCCGCGCAACCTAGTGTTCAATTAATGTATCAAAAAAATTATGGATCTTCAAACAATAAGCTATAACAGTTAGAGTTAATTTGCTCAAAATACTAAACTAAAAAGAGCCCATCAAAAATAAAAGATGGATAGATTTGGTTTGGATTTTCACTAATAAACAAATGAATTATAAGGTATTCTTTATCACATTTTCCCACGCCAAGTATTTTCGAAGTTTAAATCCTTATTGTTTTTTTTTTTAACCGATTTTTCATACTAAATCCTTATTGTTGTATTGTTTCTTACATCGTTTCATGGTGAGCATTTTACCTTATGAATATAATTTTGTATTCCCTTCAACTTATTTTGTACATTTAAATTGCATCAATGAATATACTCTCTCATTCGAAGAAAAAACTCTTCTAGCTCTTAAACGAGAAAACAATATAGGCCATTATAAAAAAATAGTTGGATGAGATATGCATGCTTGAAATAACTAATATTTCTTCCAAATTATATTTACGAGTTAAACCAACCAAGAACTTTCACTATCTTAATTGCGTTATAGGTATTACTTATTTCAGATGTTATTTTATTAGAACAACTAGAAAATTCTAAATTGAAACTCAGACCTATCTATAAACCGTATGAAAGAAACCGGTATTTTAACTATTTATAATTAATCTGCAGTTGTCAACTATGACTAAACCTATAGTGAATGTATTTGAATTTGATCTTTTTATCCACAAAATGAATTAGCCGTTATATTTGTAAAACTAGCTCTGAGTTAGTCTATGTTTTTTCCATATAAATAGTTTCTCTTTAGATCATATATATACCATATCAAGTTGGTACTGTAGTTTATCTTATAAATCTGATGCGTCTTTTTAAAAAAAAATATATATATCATAGAAAAGGGGAAAATAATCGGAAAGGGCAGTTTACGAAATAATTTGATAATCATTGAAGATTTGCATGTACATATAAATAAGTATCTTTTTGCAGGTTCATGGTGTGAAAATTTCGAGGAGCTTAAGCTGTTGAAACATTGGGTACAGAAACAGAATCCTTGACAGAGAAGTTATTAATTTCTTCTAAAACAACAAAAAACAAAAAGAGCAGCACAATTACCAAAGATTCTAGTTACTTTGGTTTGTACTAGTTTAGTGGTTGGACAAAGACAATGCTTGCCCTCTTAAATCTGATGGATTAGATTTTGATCTTTAGTTAATGGAACATAAAACATTTGAATGACATAAAGGTACGATGTTTATTTCATAATATAGAGTAATTATATGGTTTGATATTAGCAACATGTGAGTGTGTGTCCTCTTTATGATACTGTACGAGTGTTTCTTTTTTTCTATGTAACGATTTTTTAGAAAATTATAAAGCCAGTTCAGTGTTTTTTTTTTTTTTTGATAAAATGTGGATTATATTACCAAAAGTAAAGGTTTTTTTTAAGTTCAGTGTTTTTCTTAACTGGTACTCCCCCTGTTTCATTATAAGTGTCGTTTTAGGTTTCGGCACACGGATTAAGGAAACAATTAATTTTGTACATTTCCTATAAAAAAAAATACTATTACCTATACCCAACCATATTTTAACCAATAGAAAAATAAATTTTGCATAAAATTAATAAATTTTGCATTGAAAATAAAAAACGACACTTATTTTGTAACGAAATTTTTTTCTCTAAAACGACACTTAATATGAAACGGAGGGAGTATAATATAAGAGACAATTACTTATGACTGATTAAAAAATAAATATGACAATTCTCGCTTTTATTGGAATGTTATGTAATCACGCAAACAGTGTAAATTCAAAAGTACAAGTCAACTATCTTATATATTAAAACATAAGTTACAACATTGATTCATGTGTGATTTTTTTTAAAAAATGGACCTAATGGATCTATTCCTAGAAAGTGATGTTACATTTAATATCTAATCTTATCATTTAAATTTTAAGTCTGCCATAATTTTTTATTGGGCTATCAATAATTGAATTTAAACAATAGATGATCTATTGGATTTATAGATAATATAAATTAAATATATATAATTTAATATTGTAATACTATACCTCTATATGCTAAATATTTAAATATTTGCCGATGTTAACTTTTAAAATTATAAAGATTTTTTTTTAAATAACAAAAATCATATTATCTAACAATGATTAATCTTTACTACCTTAAACCAATGAAAACAAATTTTAAACTATATAGTTTATTTTAAAATTAAACAAAAACTAAATGATTAATTATTTACTCGATAATATAAATCTATGAAGCGAAAAGTTTAATTTTTTAAAAACTTTCTAAATTTGTGAAATATTACAGTATCTTTGAATATGACAATAAAATAATATTTTACTAATCTTTATATATATATATAGTTACGATTTTAATAATGAAACTAGATCTTGACCCGCACAACCGTGCGGATTTTTTTAATACCAAAATATTTTAGATTATGTAATAAAATATATCAATTAATTAATATAATTTGGCATTATATATTATCTAATTTTATAATAATATTTTTGTGACGTATAATATTACTATTATAAAATTTATAAATTTTGTATTTTTGTAACAAAATTTATTTTGAAAACATTATTATGTAAAAATACTGATTTGCATAATTTTTGTTTTATTTCTAAATTTGAAACATATGTGAAAAATAAATTAAGTTGAACCTACGTACTAGAGAATTTGGTATATATTTATTAATTAAACCAATTTAGTATAGTTGTTTAAATAATAAACCCAATTATTTTTTAACTCATGGGAGTATACAGACGTTAATAACAGTAGAGTAAAGTCTTACATATACGATATAAATAAAGATCAAATGTTTCATCTATGAAAATGTGTAAATTAGTTAGTTAAACATGGTAAAATCATTTAAAGGTGTGACTTTTAAGTGGTCTAAATTTAAAAAATCACATATGAAATAAGTCATAATTTCTATGGTAAATATATAAGAATTTGTATTTTTAAATTAGAAATAGAAATGAATATTTCTTTTTAAGAACATCTTTTAAAATACTTCTTAAATTTAATTTTGAAAATTAAATAAATTTTAAATTGTTATTATCATTAAAATATATTAAAAGTATTTTATATAATTAATAAAAAAATTACAATCAAAACTAAACTAAAATTTAGTTTCTAATTTTACTTTGAGTTAACTAAAATTTTAATTAACTAATTTCGAAAATATATTTTAAAAAGATTCTAAAAGATATTTGATAGATTTTCTTAGACATTTCTTTAAGATATTTATTAATATTTCAAATAAATAAAAAGATATTATAATTAAGTTATGTAAAATTTAATAAATTTTTAAGGATGATCCAAATAAAAAATCACACATGAAATAAGTCATGACTTTTATTTTAATAGTATAGATAATAAATATATTTATAGAAAAAGATACAAATACATGTGAAAGTTTGAAACAATCTATTCAATGAAAAAATATACAGTAAACTTATGAGTATTTGCATTCCCTACCCACAACATTTATCCTATTTAGTGATCTGCACACATTTCCCCCTAGTTTTGCTCACTCCATCATCGCTATTTTCCCCCAAAGTTAGGCAAATCTTTAATATCCAACTTCTTTTAGTATTTTGAGCAAATTAACTAACAGTTATGTCAAAATCAAATTGTCGTACATAGCGGTTTTGATTTCGGACTAAGGTAAGAATAGGGTTCGATTACAACAAACTTTGCTTTTTTTCTTACGCACACAAAATTCATGATTTCATCCAATCAAGCTTTTAAAATTTTGTTATGTTGAAACCAGTGTTATAAAACCCGACTCGAACCCGCGGTTGAACCGGTAAATCCGGTGACCCAAAAAAAATCCGGTTTAGGTTTTGTGAAAATCCAATATTTAGAAACCCGCAAAAAACCCCAAAAACCCAGAATCTGGTACCGGTACCAGTTGAACCACCGGTCGAACTAATAAACAACTTTTACTTCTTTTTTAGTTTTTAATTAGTTTTTGATTATGTTTTATATCTAAGTTTTCAATTAAGAAGTTAGGTGCTGACAAGAAAAAGTTAGGTTTTCTTTTTTCAGTTTTATATTTGTGATTTTTAGATTTTGATGAAGATTTCTCTATGCCACACGAAAAAAATAAAGTGAATGATAGGAGAGAGAACCAAAATTAGTTGATGTAATTTAGTGTAAGTTTATTTCGGTTATTGATAATTTATTACAATGATCTTTTACTTTGGTTTATTTTGTATTTGTAGTTTAATTTATTATTCACATTAGACATTTAGATATTTATAAATTTTATGTCTTGATTTATTTTAGATACAATAACTCTTACCTTGTTAGAGAAAATTTTAAATAGTCTAAACTATTTTTTTGATATTTTGTATGTCAAATGAAAATAAAAATATAAAAACTAAAATTAAGTATTTTCTAAATGTTTTTAAACATAAAATATATACATATCCAAACTATTATTTTATGTTTTAAAAATATTTAGAAAATATTAGACTTTATTTTATATTTTTATTTACATAGCTAATATATTATTATATAATAAAACTAATATTTATTAACATGCGGTTCACCCGCACCTAATAATCCAGCAATCCGGTAAGTCGTACGATGTCCGGATCTGGTTTAAGAACATTGGTTGAGACCTAGTGGACTATGTGACTATGACCCATATTATATATATGAAACCTAATTCAAATAATCCTAAAAACAAATCAAATCAGACGATAAAGAGAGGTAAAAAGAAGGCAATGGGCATTTATCTTTTAAAATTTATAATTTTCTCTAATAAAGAAAAAAGCGATGATGTGTGTGTGTTTTCTCATCTTTTGTGAAAGTATATATTGCTTTTGCTTTTTTCAAAAGCTAAAGACTCATTAAAAAAAAAAAACTAAAGCTCAAATCCTAAAGGAGAAGAATGCATTGGATACATCAACTTTTTTTCACTTTCTTTTAATTTATTTATTATAATTTTACATGATTTCGTATATTCAAAAAAAAAAAAAACTGATGGCATGAAATGATGATGATCTTCTCCACTTATTAATCCACTCACTCCAAGCAGCAACTTCAGAACATCGTGAGCCCCAAATCATTTAAAAAAAAACAGTGAAAACATGATGATGTCTAATGATGATGATCTCCTTCTAGGGTATTGCAACTTCTTCGAAGACCCTTCTTCTCTTTCACTTCTCTGAAAATCTTCAGATTCGTGTCGGAGAGTTTTTTTTTTCTTTCTTTCTGATGTAACAATGGGAGACAATATATTCACTTTCTTCCTAATCTTGTCATCAGTCTCTCTTCTCTTCTGTTCTTCTTCAAGTTCATCTCTTAATCTCTCACTAATTAGACAAGCCAAAGTCCTTGTCTCTCTAAAGCAAAGCTTTGATTCTTTAGATCCTTCTCTTGATTCATGGACCATTCCAAATTTCAACTC
Organism: Brassica napus; assembly: GCF_020379485.1. Lineage (NCBI taxonomy): Eukaryota > Viridiplantae > Streptophyta > Magnoliopsida > Brassicales > Brassicaceae > Brassica > Brassica napus. The sequence continues at coordinate 27,420 of NW_026014654.1, forward strand.
TCTATGTTCTTGGACTCGCGTTTCTTGTGACAGCTTGAACCAGTCCATTACTCGTCTCGACATCTCTAACCTCAACATCTCCGGCACTCTCTCGCCAGATATCCTCAAACTGACGAGCCTAGAGTTCTTAAACATCTCCAACAACGCCTTTGAAGGAGAGCTTGCGCCACTTGATTTCAGCCAAATGACTCAGCTCACCACGCTCGACGCTTACGACAACAACCTCAACGGATCGCTTCCTCTGTCTCTAACCAAACTCAATCAACTCGATTACTTAGACCTCGGAGGAAACTACTTCAACGGTGAGATCCCTAGAAGCTACGGAGGTTTCTTGCGACTCACGTTACTGTCTTTATATGGAAATGACCTAACCGGGAGGATCCCTAGCGAATTAGGCAACATCACAACTCTTCAGAAGCTATACTTAGGTTACTACAACGACTTCCACGGCGGGATACCTTCTGATTTGGGGAGATTGATCAATCTCGTTCACTTGGATTTAGCTAACTGCAGCTTGAAAGGATCGATCCCTGGAGAGCTAGGGAATCTCAAGAACTTGGAGATTCTTTATCTTCAGACCAATGCGCTTACAGGTTCTGTTCCTAGAGAGTTAGGGAACATGACAAGCCTCAAGACTCTAGATCTCTCCAACAACTTTCTAGAAGGAGAGATTCCTCTTGAGCTAGCTGGACTTCAAAAGCTTCAGCTGTTTAACCTCTTCTTCAACAGACTACACGGTGAGATACCTGAGTTTGTATCTCGCCTTCCTGATCTTGAAGTTCTCAAGCTTTGGCACAACAACTTCACCGGAAAGATTCCTGAGAATCTTGGCACCAACGGGAAGTTGATCGAGATCGATTTGTCTACTAATAAACTCACAGGTTTGATCCCTGAATCGCTCTGCTTCGGAAGAAACCTAAAGATTCTCATTCTCTTCAACAACTTCTTGTTCGGTCCTCTCCCTGAAGATCTTGGCCAATGCGAGACGCTCTGGAGATTCCGTTTAGGTCAGAACTTTCTGACAGGTAAACTACCAAAGGGTTTGATCAGTTTACCTAATGTATCGCTTCTCGAGCTTCAAAACAACTTCTTGACCGGAGAAGTGCCAGAGGAAGAGGAGGGAAGTGTAGGGTTATCAAGTCTCACTCAGATCAATCTGTCAAACAATCGGTTAACCGGACCGATCCCTAGCTCAATCAGAAACCTCAGAAGCCTTCAGATTCTTCTTCTTGGCTCGAACCGGTTCACTGGACAGATCCCTGGTGAGATAGGAAGCTTGAAGGGTCTTCTCAAGATTGACATGAGCAGAAATAACTTCTCTGGCAAGTTACCTCAAGAGATTGGTGATTGTCAGTCATTGACCTTCTTGGATTTGAGTCATAACCAGCTCTCGGGTCAGATTCCAGTTCAGATTTCGCAGGTTCGGATTCTAAACTATCTGAATGTTTCTTGGAACTCTTTAAACCAAAGCATCCCCACGGAGCTAGGATACTTGAAGAGCTTGACATCAGCAGATTTCTCACACAACAACTTCTCTGGTTCTGTACCAACTTCAGGGCAATTTGTTTACTTGAACAACACGTCATTCCTCGGAAACCCTTTTCTCTGCGGGTACTCTTCAAACCCTTGCAACGGTTCTCAAAACCAGTCTCAATCTCAGCTTCTCAACCAGAAAAATGCAAATTCCCATGGCGAAAACTCCGCGAAATTCAAGCTGTTATTAGGGTTAGGTCTACTAGGGTTCTTCTTGGTGTTCATCGTTTTAGCTGTGGTCAAGAATTGGGGAATGAGAAGGAATAGCTCGAACGTTTGGAAGCTCATAGGTTTTCAACAGCTAGGTTTCAGAAGCGAGCACATTGTGGAATGCGTTAAAGAGAACAATGTGATCGGTAAAGGCGGTGCAGGGATTGTCTACAAAGGCTTAATGCCAAACGGTGAAGAAGTTGCGGTCAAGAAACTCTTGTCCATAAGCAAAACATCGTCTCACGACAACGGTTTATCCGCAGAGATTCAGACATTAGGTAGAATTAGACACAGGAACATAGTGAGATTGCTCGCTTTCTGTTCAAACAAAGACGTGAATCTCCTTGTTTACGAGTACATGCCTAATGGTAGTCTTGGAGAAGTCTTGCATGGGAAAGCTGGAGTGTTTTTGAAGTGGGAAACGCGGTTGCAAATAGCGTTGGAAGCGGCTAAGGGATTGTGTTATCTTCATCACGATTGCTCGCCGCTTATAATTCACCGCGATGTGAAATCAAACAACATCTTGTTAGGTCCTGATTTTGAAGCTCATGTCGCTGATTTTGGGCTGGCTAAGTTTATGTTGCAAGATAATGGAGCTTCAGAGTGTATGTCATCGGTCGCAGGCTCCTACGGCTACATCGCTCCAGGTACATGACGGATCCCCAATACTTGTTTCTTGCATTACACGTAACGTTCGAAACTAGGGCTGAACATGAATTTAGGTTACTGTTCGGTTTGTTTGATGTTTTGGTGTGTATTTAGTTCAGAATAAATAGTAACCGAACTAGAACCAAAATAAACTTAGTTTGGCTCGGTTAGTAACTTAGTAAAAATCCATATAAGAAAAAATAATCTTATAAATTAAATGTGTAAACTTACATTTAAAATAATTTTCTTTTTCATGTTTGGGTCTTTTAAGCCTAATTAATACTGAGATAATTTGACAAAAGTTTCAGTGTTAGAGTTTGGTTTAGTTAAACCGATTCAATTCAATTTCTCATTCCTACATAAAATTTCGTGTATTAATGGTCGATCTAAACATATTTTACCTGATTTTTATTACGCAGAATACGCATATACACTGCGAATAGATGAGAAGAGCGATGTGTACAGCTTTGGAGTAGTACTATTGGAGCTAATAACGGGTCGAAAACCAGTAGATAAATTTGGAGAAGAAGGGATAGACATTGTGCAATGGTCAAAGATTCAGACAAACTGTAACAGACAAGGTGTGGTGAAGATCATTGACCAAAGATTGAGCAATGTGCCATTAGGAGAAGCCATGGAATTGTTCTTTGTCGCAATGCTATGTGTTCAAGAACATAGTGTTGAGAGACCGACCATGAGAGAGGTCGTCCAGATGATCTCTCAAGCTAAACAACCCAATACTTTTTAAATCCAATGAATTTATATATATGTCAAATATTTTTTTGTTATGTTATATGTGTTCTATAGAGTTTTTTAGAAATATAATGATGGTTTGGCGGTGATAGGAGTTTATATTAAGCTTGAAGGGGGAAAGGGGTTAAGGATTTTATCTTCCTGACATAATATATCCATTCATGGAGAACTTTAAAGAAGTTCAAACATTATCAATAATGTGAGAGATTTTATATATTTTATATCAATTACAAATATTTATCAAGATAACTGTATGAGTATTGATAATAGATAATGTATGTTTTTATTGATTAGTAATTTTTTCTCAGTAAATCAGATACTACGAGCAGCAGATCATAGAAGTTTAGGGGGGAGCTACAAAAAATAAAAATAAAATAGTGGGTGGGTCTCACTATTTTCGAAAATAGGGGGGGGAGGGGTTTCTGGTGCCTAAATAAGCAGAGATCTTGGAGAGGTTTTTCAACTGTTCGCGGGCTCCACTGACACTTAGCGATCCGCGATTGGTGGGTTTTTAAATTTTTTTTTTTAATCAGAGAAAAGAAAAAAAAAATTAAAAAAATAAGCACCCCAAATGCTCTAATATGCTTCAGATGCTAATTTTTAAGAGAATATATATTTAATCGGTCCAGTTGCTTTTAAACCAAGCCCAGTCCAATTGATTTGATTTTGGTGGAAGTATCAAGTACTTGATATTTTTGATATACATCCTATAATAAGTGGGTTTGGTAGGTGTGTTACCTTGACGGTATCAATTTTAGAGCCTAGTCTCCAATACTCAACTTGGTGCCCAAGGAAAAAGAAAAAAGGGTTTCAAGCATGCCTTTTTGGACTCATTTCTCTGCTCACCTTCTTCAGAATCGGTTTACCTCTGAGTTGAGAGTAAAGGCCATCTTGAATCTCAACATTTTCTCAAACGTTGACCACATGGTTGCTCTTTGATTTGAGGCCAAAAGTAGCTCCAGAGCGGTGAACATATGGAGTTGATGCAACTGTTGTAAAACTAGACCGGATAGAGCAGGGTCGCAGCTAATAATTTGAGAAATAGTGTAATAAATGGAACACCGGATTTAACGTGGAAAACCCCAAAGGATAAAAACCACGGACAAAGTAAAAGAATTTATTACGAGAGAAATAATAGGAGTTACAACCTCTCAATTATAACGGAGAAATCGATTAATAATTTTCGCGTTATAATAGGAGAAAATACCCAAACTCTTTCTCTCGACCCGATCCCAAATATCCGTAAGAAATTATCTTAAAAAATAGAAAAAAATTTCTTTCTTTCCTCTCTCTCTCACGTTCTTCTTCTTCTTCACTTCTCTTTGTGATTTTGTTTTTGGGATGAATATGAGGTGATGGCATGGCTTGGTATTTATAGAGATTATGAAGATTGGTAGGTGCCTACAAGAATTGACAAAACTCATTTCCATTTACGGCCACCGTCCAAGCCGTCAAACGTGATCACCGTCCATGCAACACCGTCCTCACCTCCGACCATCATATTGAAAACTTGTTTTAACAATCTCCCACTTGAAGATTTGATTGAGGGTAAATCGGATCTTCACACCATTCTTTCTGCCTTGTCATTCCATGTTGCTTACGTCTCCTTCAGGCCACAAGAGGATCGACACCAAATAAACTTGTTAGTAGTCACTACTTTCGTCATAAAATCTGCTACGTTTTCTTTTGTATGAATCTTCTGCATATCCAACGTGCCCTCTTCCACTTTCTCACGAACGAAGTGATACTGGACTCGTATGTGCTGGGTTTTTGAATGAAAGGCTGGATTCCTTGCAAGATGCACGGCACTCTGGCTGTCGCAAAAAAAGAGAAATTTTCTCTTGTTTGTGCCCGAGTTCCTCCATTACCATCTTCAACCACATCGCCTCTTTACTAGCTTGTGTAGCTGCTACATACTCTGCTTTGGTTGTTGATGTAGCCACAATTGACTGTAGTTTTGAAACCCAACTTACAGCTCCGCTAGCGAGTGCAAACACATAACCGGTTGTGGATTTACTTTTATCTAGATCGCCTGCATAATCTGAATCAACATAGCCTCTGACAACAAAGTCTGATCCTCCATAACATAATGCAACATATGAGGTTCCTTTAATGTACCGTAAAATCCTCTTTACGGCATTCCAATGCTCTTTGCCAGAATTCGCCATGTACCGACTTACTACTCCCACTGCTTGTGCAATGTCTGGTCGTGTACAAATAATTGCGAACATTAAGCTCCCCACTGCTGGTGCATATGGTACTCGAGACATTTTCATCCTTCCTTCTTCACTGCTAGGACTCATACCGGAGGATAACTTGAAATTAATAGGAAGTGGGGTAGAGATTGGCTTACAATCTTGCATGTTGAACCTCCGCAGGATTTTCTTCAAATAATTCTTCTGTGACAGCCAAATCTTCCTATTATTTCTGTCTCGGTGAATTTGCATCCCTAGAATCTTGTTTGCTGGTCCCAAGTCCTTCATCTCGAACTCCCTAGCCAATTGTGCCTTTAATTCATTGATATGATCATTATTGGGGCCTGCTATCAACATGTCGTCTACATATAACAGCAGAGTAATGAACTTTGTTTCACTAAACCTCTTGAAATATGCACAAGGGTCTGCATGAAGTCTGCTATATCCAAGGCTCATGATGAAGGAATCAAATCTCTTGTACCAACATCTTGGCGCCTGCTTTAGACCGTACAGAGATCTGTTTAACCTGCAAACCAAGTTCTCCTTTTCTTTTTCTTCAAAACCTTCTGGTTGGAGCATATAAATTTCTTCCTCAAGATCTCCATGAAGAAACGTTGTTTTCACATCTAGTTAATCTAGATGTAAGTCAAATGTAGCACAAATTGCCAACAGTATCCGAACTGTTGTAAGTTGAACCACAGGTGAAAAAATTTCATTGAAGTCAATGCCTTCTTTCTGAGCATATCCTTTCACCACCAATCTAGCACGATACCGCTCCACTTGGTCATCACCATTTCGCTTGATCTTATAGACCCATTTGTTTCCAATGGCTTTTCTTCCTTGCGGTAATGGTACGAGCTCCCAAGTTTTATTTTTATGTAGAGCTTCAATTTCTTCTTGCATTGCTTTCATCCACTGATAAACATCTGGACTGCTCATTGCTTCTTGGAGATTTGATGGCTCTTCGTCCTCAGTTAAAAGACAATATGCAACATTGCAGCTCAGATCATAATCCTCGTGCCAAGCTGGTGTAGTTCTTACACGTTTTCCTTTACCAAGTTATTCTTCCGACTCGGCAGGTTCGGCTTCCTCGTGTTCTGGTGTTGCTCCAGAAGAATTCTCCTTTTCCACTTGTACTGCTACAGTCTCTGACCTTTCTTTTGAACTGCTTCTTTCTTCTTCGATCTTCTTATCATCTGTGAAGATAATATCTCTGCTAATTATAACCTTGTGGGCAGTGGGATCCCACAGGCGATACCCCTTTACTCCATCAGCATATCCCAAGAACACACACTTTCTAGACTTTGGATCTAGCTTTGTAGTTTCTTGGTTATTGTACATTACGTACACTGGACTCCCAAATATATGGAGGTCTGAGTAGTCGACGGGCTTTCCTGTCCACATCTCCATCGGTGTTTTCAACTCAATTGCAGGCGATGATGACCGATTTATCACATAACAGGCGGTGTTGACTGCTTCTGCCCAACATTGCTCTTGTTCTTTCTAACAGAGTCCTGTTCATCCGCTCTGCCACTCCATTTTGTTGAGGAGTGTATGATGTAGTGAACTGCCTTTTGATGCCCTCTACTTTACAGAATTGGTTAAATACATCACCAGTGTATTCACCTCCATTATATGTCCTCAAACACTTGATCATCTTCTCAGATTCAAGTTCCACCCGTGCTTTGAAAACTTTGAAAACTGAAAACACATCTGCCTTACTCTTGATAGGATACACCCAACATCTCCTGGAGTAGTCATCGATGAAGGACACAAAGTACTTCGCTCCTCCTAGTGATATAACTGGTGCTTGCCACACATCAGAGTGAACCAATTCTAGAATAACTTTACTTCTAGAATTTGACGTGCTAAACTTCAACCGATGTTGATTGCTTGTCACACAATGCTCACAAAAGGATAGCGATACCTTTGTGAGACCCGGAAGTAACTTCTTCTCTGCAAGAATTTTCATGCCTTGTTCAGACATGTGCCCAAGTTTCTGATGCCACACCGTAGTAGCTTTCTCACTGGAACTGCTTGAAGCAACAGATGCTTCTGATTCTGACAGAGTTTCTCCTCTTAACATGTATAATTTCGCAGCTATCTTCTCTCCTTTCATAAGCACAAGTGCTCCTCTAATTACTTTTAGAGTACCATTTTCAACTTCAACTTTGCAACCAAGATCATCAAGTTGCCCCACATATAGTAAATTCTTTTTCAGGCCTTCCACGTGTCGCACCTCATGAATAGTACAATATGTACCATCATACATCTTCAGTTGAATGGATCCAGTGCCAACAATCTTAAGTTCATGATCATTGCAACTGTACACAGATCCTCTTGAGATGGGTTCATAATGATGGAACCATTCTCTTCTAGAGGTCATGTGATATGTAGCTCCTGAGTCGAACAACCATATATCAGCGAACCTTCTTCTATTTTCGCTTGAAATTGCTGCTTCACAACATAGCGTGATTCCATTATCTGAAGTGTTTGCGACATTTCCTTGAGGGTTGGAATTCTTTAACTCCCAACAATCCTTCTTCAAGTGACCCTTCTTGCCACAGTGGTAGCATTTAAAAGTCTTATTACTTCTTGACTTTGATCTACCATGTTTGTGACTCCCACTTGAGCCATGTTCCATTGATCTCCCTCCACTACAAGAAAATAGCGGTATTCTGACGGATATTCCGACGGAAAATGAAATCCTCGGAATTTCCCGAGGAATTTCCGAGGATATTCCGAGGAAACCCAAAATTTGGTTTCCTCGGAATTTCATCGGAATATACCGACGGAATTCCGAGGAAATATCAATCCGTCAGAATATTCCGACGGAATACTGAGGAAAAATGTATTCCTCGGAAAAAACCGATGAATTCCGAGGATATATTATAGCCGTTGGAGAGCCGTTTGGGGATTTTAAAAATTCCGAGGAAATTCCGACGAACTAGCCGTTGGCGTCGGAATTCCGTCGGAATTTCCTCGGTCTGTCGGCAAGATTTCAACTATAAATACAAGCACTCCTCTTCCTCTTCATTCACTCCATATCTTCATCCTCCCTCTTACTCTATTTACACACGAATTTGATTCATAAAAAACATGTCTTCTTCAAATTATTTTCGTTCTTGGATCGATCGACCTCATTTGGATCCGAACACGAGATTGCTTACGGAAGAATACCAACGAGGTATAATCGAATTCATGGGGTTAGTTCACCGACAACCGGAAGCAAAAACAGGTATGTTAAGATGGCCTTGCTCTAATTGTAAAAATAGAAAGGTTATTAAAGAGTGGGATGTTTGGACTCATCTATATTTGAGTGGGTTTACACGAAGTTACAAAATTTGGTATCATCATGGGGAAACTGATTATGAACATGGTAGTACGAGCGAACCTCAGCCAGCAGTTAGATTAGAAGAACCAATTAGAACGGATGTAGATTATGGTGTAGGTACTAAGGAGATGGTAAATGATCATTTTAGAGGGGAAGATTTACCCAATGCACAAGCTAGGAGATTTTATGATATGTTGGATGCTGGAAAGCAACCATTGTACGAAGGTTGCAGAGATGGTCATTCAGCTTTATCATCTGCTACAAGATTGATGGGCATTAAAACAGATTATAATTTGGCTGAAGACTGTGTGGATGCGATTGCTGATTTTGTAAAAGGTATTCTACCCGAGGATAATGTAGCTCCTGGTTCATACTACGAGGTTCAGAAAATCGTAGCTGGTCTTGGTTTATCGTATCAGGTAATAGATGTATGCAGCGACAACTGCATGATTTATTGGAGGGCGGATGAACAGCGGGGTACATGCAAATTTTGTGGAAAGCCTCGTTATAAAGATACGAGTGGAAGAGTTCCAGTGCCATATAAAAGGATGTGGTATTTGCCTTTGACGGAAAGGTTGCAGAGGTTGTATATGTCTGAACGCACAGCGCAACCAATGAGATGGCATGCGGAGCACTCAACAGATGGTGAGATCAGACATCCTTCAGATGCAAAAGCGTGGAAGCATTTCCAATCAAAGTATCCCGAGTTTGCGTATGAGAGAAGAAATGTCTACCTTGGATTATGTACTGATGGTTTCAGCCCATTTGGCAAGAGTGGAAGACAGTATTCTCTATGGCCAGTCATTCTTACACCATACAACCTACCCCCTTGTGCTTGCGACGAGAGTTTTTGTTTCTCTCGATTCTCGGTTCCGGACCAGAGCATGCTAAGAGATCACTTGATGTGTTTCTTCAGCCACTAATATATGAGTTGCAACAACTATGGGCTCAAGGTGCTGAAACATACGATGTTTCGTGTAAAGAAAACTTTCAAATGCGGGCAGTACTAATGTGGACAATAAGTGATTTTCCAGCATATGGTATGTTATCTGGATGGACAACGCATGGAAGCCTATCATGTCCATATTGTCAAGATAACACTGATGCTTTCCAACTAAAACACGGAAGGAAAACGTGTTGGTTTGACTGTCACAGGAGATTCCTACCACCTGATCATCCATATCGTAGGAGTAGGAATTTGTTTACGAAGAACAAGAGGGTGTTTGACAGTCCACCTTCAGAAATTTGTGGGAAAGATTTGAAGACACAACTAAGAGATTTTGGTGCAGAAAGGACGCCAGACGTCGGTGGACATGAGCGTTTTCCAGTAGATGCTGTTGGAGACCTACATTACTGGCACAAAAAAGTATTTTCTGGGATCTGCCATACTGGGAGGATCATCTGCTAAGGCATAATTTAGATGTCATGCATATTGAGAAGAACTTTTTTGACAATCTCATGAACACGATCCTTAATGGTCAAGGTAAAACAAAGGATAATTTGAAGTCAAGACTGGATTTAGTCGATATATGTGCTCGTTCAGAACTTCATGTTGATGAGAATGGTAGGGCGGCTCCTTTTCCCATATACCGACTTGATGCAGAGGGAAAAGATGCGTTCTTTGATTGGATTTCAAACAATGTGGAATTTTCAGATGGTTACGCATCTAATTTGCGTAACTGTATCGACAGAAAGGAAGGAAAGTTTACTGGCTTGAAAAGCCACGATTGCCATGTAATGATGCAGCGCCTCCTTTCGTTTGCCTTCAAGGAACTATTACCACGAAATGTTCATGAAGCAATTGCAGGGATAAGTGGTTTCTTCCGCGATTTATGCACGAGATCAGTGACTCTTGAAGGTATTGAAAATTTGAAGACTAACATAGTCGTGATTCAGTGCAACCTTGAGAAGATATTTCCTCCCTCATTTTTTGATGTTATGGAGCATCTTGTTATTCACCTGGCAATAGAATTGAAACTTGGTGGTCCTGTGCAGTATAGATGGATGTATCTGTATGAGCGGTATATGTTCCATTTGAAGAAGATGGTGAAAAATTTAAGTAGGGTGCAAGGTTCTATAGTCGCACAGATGATCAATGAAGAAACTTCAAACTTTGCCGAGTACTACTTTCCAGCAGAAGTTCAGACCAAAAACAGAAGACCTGCTCGGCATGATGATAGAGGCGAACGGGCAACATATCATGTTACGGTTCCAGACATTTTCACAGACGTTAGACGACTTAGTGGAAAACCAAAGGACCGTCGACTTACTGAGCAGGAGCGCAGTAATTTGCAAACATATTTGCTCACCAACTGCGAAGATGTTCTTCAATATGAGAGGTAAATAAATAAGCTTACAAATTTTTATATTAACAAGTTGAAATTTAAATCTTAATTAATTACATTATTGTCATCATATGTACAGGATTTTCATGGCAGAAAAGAGGTTCGAATATAGATACGCCACAGAGGACGAACTAGAAGAAATGAAGCAGAGAGAATTTTCTGGATGGATGTTTACTTATGTTAGTGCTTTAAACAAATTAAAATATCATTTATCACATATTTATACCAATTCACATTTATTGATATATAGGTGTCTGCTGGTTTGGCCAGAGGTGAAACATTTGACGATTGGATACGTGAGATGGTCGTTGGACCAAAATTTGTTGTGAATTCATATCCGAGATTTTGTACTCGAGGATATGCATTCACAACTCAGAAGAGGAGACGTTCGAGTACGACTTATGATGCTGGCGTTTGTTCTGCATCAGGAGATGATGTATATTACGGACACATACATGAGATTTTGGAAATTAAGTATTTGGGCATGGTTGGATTGCGCTGTACTGTTTTCTATTGTGATTGGCACGACAACACTCTAGATCGAGGTGTGAGAACAGATGCATTTGGTGTTACATCAGTAAATTCGAGGCGAAAGCTGCAATATTATGATCCTTTCATTCTTGCTTCTCAGGCCGATCAGGTAATTAAATGTTAATTATTTAGAATGATTCATCATCATGTGTATTAATTTATAATTTTACTAATAATTTTTTAAAAGTTACAGGTTTGTTATATCAAGTACCCCCGGGTAAGGAACAGAGATGATCCATGAGTTACTGTTACAAGACTCAACCCGAGAGGCCGAGTTCAGGGAAGTTCTGAGCTGGAAGACCCACTACAACCAAGCACATCCGGCAACTTAAGTGCAGCAGAAGGTTTAGCTGGAGTTGGCCTTGTAGTCGATTTAACCGACTTCGGAGAGGAAGCCGTCGTTCACGTAGAGGATGAACCAGTGATTGGAGAGTTTCACCAAGATCCAGATTCAGATTCATCTGGTGATGATGACTCGGAAACAGACTAGCATCAACTTTTTTTTTTTTTGGAATATTCTGACGGAATTCCGAGGAAGATAAGGGTTTCCGAGAAAATTCCGAGGAAATAGGGTCTTTTTCGGAATATCCCGAGGAAATTCCGAGGAAATAGGGTTTTTAAACCGAAAACAACGTTTTGCGGTTTGAATAACACTTATATAACCTTTATTAAGTGTCTTAGACTGATTATGAAGTCAAACATTTGTTCCTTACCCTATAATAAACACTTTTCCGATTGTATGAACGAAATCCCCACAACGTAAGAGAAACACTTATACACTTTAATGAACGGTAAAGGGAATACTTTCAATTCGTTTTGAAATTTGTTATTTCATGGTTTATGATCATCTATACAAAGAATCCTCAATGGTATGCATTACAATTGTATAAGAAATGAAATACGGCAAAAAAATTGATGTTTTGGAACCCCAAACACTAGTTCCTCGGAATTCCCTCGGAATATTCCGACGGAATTCCGAGGAAGATAAGGGTTTCCTCGGAATTTCTTCGGAATATCCTGAGGAAATTATGAGGAAATAGGGTTTTTAAACCAAAAACAACGTTTTGCGGTTTGAATAACACTTATATAACCCTTATTAAGTGTCTTAGACTGATTATGAAGTCAAACATTTGTTCCTTACCCTATAATAAACACTTTTCCGATTGTATGAACGAAATCCCCACAACGTAAGAGAAACACTTATACACTTTAATGAACGGTAAAGGGAATACTTTCAATTCGTTTTGAAATTTGTTATTTCATGGTTTATGATCATCTATACAAAGAATCCTCAATGGTATGCATTACAATTGTATAAGAAATGAAATACGGCAAAAAAATTGATGTTTTGGAACCCCAAACACTAGTTCCTCGGAATTCCCTCGGAATATTCCGACGGAATTCCGAGGAAGATAAGGGTTTCCTCGGAATTTCCTCGGAATATCCCGAGGAAATTCCGAGGAAATAGGGTTTTTAAACCGAACACAACGTTTTGCGGTTTGAATAACACTTATATAACCCTTATTAAGTGTCTTAGACTGATTATGAAGTCAAACATTTGTTCCTTACCCTATAATAAACACTTTTCCGATTGTATGAATGAAATCCCCACAACGTAAGAGAAACACTTATACACTTTAATGAACGGTAAAGGGAATACTTTCAATTCGTTTTGAAATTTGTTATTTCATGGTTTATGATCATCTATACAAAGAATCCTCAATAGTATGCATTACAATTGTATAAGAAATGAAATACGGCAAAAAAATTAATGTTTTGGAACCCCAAACACTAGTTCCTCGGAATTCCCTCGGAATATTCCGACGGAATTCCGAGGAAGATAAGGGTTTCCTCGGAATTCCCTCGGAATATTCCAAGGAAATTCCGAGGAAATAGGGTTTTTAAACCGAAAACAACGTTTTGCGGTTTGAATAACACTTATATAACCCTTATTAAGTGTCTTAGACTGATTATGAAGTCAAACATTTGTTCCTTACCCTATAATAAACACTTTTCCGATTGTATGAACGAAATCCCCACAACGTAAGAGAAACACTTATACACTTTAATGAACGGTAAAGGGAATACTTTCAATTCGTTTTGAAATTTGTTATTTCATGGTTTATGATCATCTATACAAAGAATCCTCAATGGTATGCATTACAATTGTATAAGAAATGAAATACGGCAAATAAAATTGATGTTTTGGAACCCCAAACACTAGTTCCTCGGAATTCCCTCGGAATATTCCGACGGAATTCCGAGGAAGATAAGGGTTTTTTCGGAATTTCCTCGGAATATCCCGAGGAAATTCCGGGGAAATAGGGTTTTTAAACCGAAAACAACGTTTTGCGGTTTGAATAACACTTATATAACCTTTATTAAGTGTCTTAGACTGATTATGAAGTCAAACATTTGTTTCTTACCCTATAATAAACACTTTTCCGATTGTATGAACGAAATCCCCACAACGTAAAAGAAACACTTATACACTTTAATGAACGGTAAAGGGAATACTTTCAATTCGTTTTGAAATTTGTTATTTCATGGTTTATGATCATCTATACAAAGAATCCTCAATGGTATGAATTACAATTGTATAAGAAATGAAATACGGCAAAAAAAATTGATGTTTTGGAACCCCAAACACTAGTTCCTCGGAATTCCCTCGGAATATTCCGACGGAATTCCGAGGAAGATAAGGGTTTCCTCGGAATTTCCTCGGAATATTCCGAGGAAATTCCGAGGAAATAGTGTTTTTAAACCGAAAAAAAAGTTTTGCGGTTTGAATAACACTTATATAACCCTTATTAAGTGTATTAGACTGATTATGAAGTCAAACATTTGTTCCTTACCCTATAATAAACACTTTTCCGATTGTATGAATGAAATCCCCATAACGTAAGAGAAACACTTATACACTTTAATGAACGGTAAAGGGAATACTTTCAATTCGTTTTGAAATTTGTTATTTCATGGTTTATGATCATCTATACAAAAAATCATCAATGGTATGAATTACAATTGTATAAGAAATGAAATACGGCAAAAAAAATTGATGTTTTGAAACCCCAAACACTAGTTCCTCGGAATTCCCTCGGAAAATTCCGACGGAATTCCGAAGGATATTTAAGTATCCGTCGGAATTTCCTCGGGATATTTTTATTTAACCGGGCAAATATTTCGCGAAAATTGAAATTGGAATTCCGACGGATACTATTCGTCGGACCCTAGGTTTTATAACCACGAGCCGCTTCTTCTTCCCCATTTCTCTCTTCTTCCTCTGCGCCTCCTCTCCCTCTTCTCCGGCGATTTACCCCTTCTCTCCGACCTCCTCTCCGGCGATCTCCCCTTTCTCTTACACAAATCATGTAAGGACCCTATCCCACTCTCTTAGCTACTATTTGTTAGGTTTTTGTGTAGATTTGATAAATTTTTGTTAGGGTGATTGGTTAGGATTGTGATGTGGTTGTATAATAGGTTTAGAATTGTGATTTGGTTGAATAATTTGTTTCGTTGAATTGATTTAGAATTTTTTTATAAATTTTTGATTTTTTTTGTATTTATAAATTCGATTTTTGTGTATAAATTCGATTTTTGTATTTTACAAAACGAATTTTGTATATAAATTCGTTTTTTTGGATTTTACAAAACGTTTTTCGTATATAAATTCGATTTTTTGGATTTTACAAAACATTTTTAATATCTTTAAAACTTTTTTTGTGATTAAAAACTATTATTTGGGATTTAAAAAAAAAAATAATTTTTTTATATTTATATTATATAAATTTCTATATTTATTAAACATTTTTAATATTATTAAAACTATTTTTTGTAATTATTAAACTATTTTTTATTTATTAAAACTATTTTTTTGTTTATTATAACTATTTTTTATATATTTATTAAACATTTTTAATGTCTATATAATTTTTTTGTGATTAAAAACTATTATTTGGGATTTTTAAAACAAAAAAAAATATTTATATATTTATATATTTATTAAATATTTTTTTTATAATTTAGAGGTCGCATGATGATCAGACCCTGCCTCGACAGCGTCGTGGTCGTGGTGGTACGGGGAGCCAGTCTCGGGATTCCAGCCATTTTCAGGATTCCCCTTCGCCCCACAGCTCATACCATACATCTCCCTCTGCTGCACCCGCTCCTACTCCTCTCGCTCCCGTTGCTGCACCCGCTCCTGCTCCTCCGGGTCCTCCGGGCGTGATGAGTGTTGCGGAGTTGGTTCGACAGCCCGGTCGTGACCATCTTCCCTATCTCACTCCGTATCCACATGAACGGGGTCAAACATGGTAATTAAACATATTTTTTTTTCATTAAAATTTGATTCATTATTAAGCGTTTGTTCTTTTTATTAGGTTCAACCGATCCGGGAACGGGATCAGCGCATGGATCAACCGTATGATGTACTCGGCCGTCGATAAGGGACATCCGACTTTCACTGACTTCCCTACCGACAAGTAGCATCTGTGGTTTCGTCAGTTTGCGGTAAGTATTCTAATTTTTTACTTATATTTTTAATCTTTAATATAAATTTTCCATTAATTGTGTTTTTTTTCAGCAAGAATTCACCTGGAATTCCGATGAGACTCTTTATTGTGCAGCGATTTGGCCTCGTATAATTTTGCAAGGTGGTCTCATATCTCCTTTGCAGTCTTCTTCTCATCTATGCTTGACAACACTCCATCTGCAAGGGCAAGATGAAGATTTACCATAGCATTCCCATCCATCTCGTTCCATTTATCATCATATGTGTATGTAGCCGGTCTTGCACTAATGGCCGCTAAACAACCATCTTTTCTCAAGATAGCCTTCATCTTCAACTTCCACAGCGCAAAGTTACTGCCGTTGAATTTTTCGATCTCGAATTTTGCCGCCATTGCTTCTTCCAGAACCTACGCTCTGATACCACTTGTTGTAAAACTGGACCGGATAGAGCAGGGTCGCAGCTAATAATTTGAGAAATAGTGTAATAAATGGAACACCGGATTTAACGTGGAAAACTCCAAAGGGTAAAAACCACGGACAAGGTAGAAGAATTTATTACGAGAAAAATAATAGGAGTTACAACCTCTCAATTATAACAGAGAAATCGATTAATAATTTTCTCGTTATAATAGGAAAAAATGCCCAAACTCTCTAAATAATTTTCTCTCAATCCGATCCCAAATACCCATAAAAAATTATCTTAAAAAATAGAAAAAAATTTCTTTCTTTCCTCTCTCTCTCACGTTCTTCTTCTTCTTCACTTCTCTTTGTGATTTTGTTTTTGGGATGAATATGAGGTGATGGCATGGCTTGGTATTTATAGAGATTATGAGGATTGGTAGGTGCCTACAAGAGTTGACAAAACTCATTTCCATTTACGGCCACCGTCCAAGCCTTCAAACGTGATCACCGTCCATGCAACACCGTCCTCACCTCCGACCATCATATTGAAAACGTGTTTTAACAGCAACTACACTCAGATTGACCAGTTACATAAGAACATAAATCTTGGAAAACTTTGGATCATGTTTCATGTTTGATCTCACCATACTGTTGTTGTATATAATCCAAATATTAGAATAAAAGTCAAGAAGCTTAACGGTGAAGATGGAAAATAAATTGAATCTTTCACCCACCTCAGTCCAACTAGCACTCTTGTGCCTCATCGATCTGCCTTCTCACTCTAGGAGAGCCATTTCGCCATTCAAAAAGATTCCTCAACTTATTCCCTTTCTGGTATTGAACCAGTAGCAAGATCGTCCATTTTCGATTCTAGAACATGTTTACACTGGTCCTGCTGTGAGGGGGTTCTTCCCCGGTTGCCATTCCTATGTTCATTGCCAATTAGGCAGGATAGCATTTTGCGCCCACATGTTTGAATTTGAGGGTAAAAAGCTCGCTTGTTATATGGGATCCGACGCATCCAGCAGAGCGAAGCAGCGTTCCATGCTTTTTGGCGGTATCCCTCCGCATTGGAACTTTATGCAATCAATTAATGTTCATTAGATTCTAATTTCACTCTATTAGAAACATATTAAAAGAAAATTCCCGGGTAAATTATAAGTGGCCCTATTTTTATTATTTGGTGGCAACAACTTTTGTAATGGAACTCACTTTGATCTTTCTAAATTAGTTTATGACCAATGAGTTAAGGTCCATTAAGATCTAGTAGCAATAATAAGATCAAACAGAGCCGTAAACTCAAAAGCCCAAACTAATATCTTGAACGAAAATACTAGGAGACGCTCACTTTTAATAAGTTGTAGTGAGGTTTTGGGATACACTTTACTTTTTTTTTGCTAAACTACACTTTACTTTGAAGTATGAGACATTAAAATCTTAACATATAATGAGAAAATAAGATATTTCGATGCAGTGTGCCAATATAATATTCTTCTTTGTTAAATGTTGACCTGCTTTTATCTAATGTTTGATTTTGATTACCATTAGATAATATTCTTTAGCAGATTTCTGATTTGATTTGTTAACGACCCATTAGGGATTTAATGATGAGGCACTGAGGTAAAAACCCACGGGTGGTGATATTATAATGATTCTTTATGGGGAAAATTTCTTTTTTGACAAAAAAAATGATAACTCTTTTTATACTAATATCTATTTTATGTCATTTTTGTCTATGATATTCTTTAATATTTTAGAAAATAAATTTAATAAATAGTTTAATAATAAAAAAATTGGAAAAATAGTAACTATTGATAAAATACATATATGAACTTAGTGGTATTTTTTTCAATTCTAAAAATGTTTAAATCATAATTTTCAGATTCTGTTCTAAATAAAGTAGAAATGACATTCTACGAAGTAGAAAACAAAATCCACTTTTTTCATTGAATCTACAATGTTTAGAATACGTGATCTACGTAAATAAGAGTATTCTAAAAATATTTAGAATACACATTTCGCGCTTAACCTACCGATCTAAAATCTTTAGAAATCAAAATCTACACATTGATATAAATCTAAAACACGTAGAAACCGACTTCTACAGATTTACTGTAAATCTAAAACATGTAGAAATCAAAATCTACACATTACTATAATTCTAAAAATCTGTAGAAACCGATTTCTACAGATTAGCTGTATTCAACGGATAAGAAATCAGTTCCTTAAAATATGAAAACAAAATATTTGGGAATATTCACTTTCATATTTTGAAAAAATCGATTTAAAAAAAAACAAAAAAAAACGTGGTAACCTTCTTCTCACGCCGTCTTCTATATTCTATTGATTGTTCACAAAAATTTTATGTTGTAAACAGCCCCGAATAAAGCAAGAAGACTATGAAGAACAAAACGTATTGAGGCAACTACCCGTTTAGGGTTTCTTATTATTGTGTGAATAATTATCTTACAAACCCTTAGACCCATATTTATAGCAGCCTCAAAACACGATTTCCTTTATCCTTTAGGAATACATACTTATCTAGAAAAAGTAAATTTTCCTAAACCTAAAAGGCATACCGTATCACGAGTGCTAGACTTTTACTGGTGCACAGAGATTTAAGACACACAGATGCAATATTTCACAAAAATTTCACATTATTTCTACCAAATCAGTGTGAAATTGAGTGAGTTAGGGTTTATGAACTTGAGACTTTGATTTTCTCCCCTTTTATTCGTGAAAGAGATGAGAAATTGTGGGTTTCATCCCAAAAAAATCGAGTTTAAAGAGTTGAAATTGTGTTTGGTCGGTTCAAATTAAGTGGGAATCAAACCGGATATAACCGAAGAAAACTAGAAAATCGATTTGGAATACTTACTTGGGCAGGGGATCGATCGTTCTATAATTAGAGATCGGTCGATCTGTATGAAATTGACCTTTGCCGATCGAGTGAAATAAACCAGGTCGATCAGTATATGCTCCGCGTTTTTTTGTTCTGCATAATTTTCAGGATCGATCGATCCGTTCGACCTTGTAATTTCGGATCGATCGATCCCGCTTGATCGAACCCATTATTTATTATATTTAAAAATTACAATTTTAAAGGCATTATTGTCATTTTGAAAATAATTAGCCTAATGAGATATAAAGTATATGCTCTAAAAAAATAATTTTCCCTTCTTTATATTACCTTTTTTAACTTTCTGTTAATTAATTGTAAACATGACTTTTTTTTTTTTTTTTGATATAAATTGTAAACATGACTAAGATTAGAATATTCCAACTTATCAAACACCAACCGCAACCTTAAAAGTGGACCAAAGAGCAATATATAAGATTCGCAGTTCTAAAGGTCTACCTTTTGCCATTATTATTCTTCGGGTCTTTTTTAATCCTAGGCTGTGGAAACCCCATGACGTAATGGCCAGGTTTAAAGACTTTTACAATAAATATGAAGTTTTGTTTCTAAAAAATGTAAAACTTTGCACATCCCTATATATTAATTGGAGAGCATTATTTAAGATACAACTTATAGTACAAAACTGACGTGTCAAGTCTATGGGCTTTCTCAGAGTACAAATTAAATGATCCTTTTTTTAGTAGAGATTTAAGTTTTCTGCCATCGTATGGACCAACCTAATTTATATTGTATACAAAGCTGACGGTTTTAGCAGGGTTGATTGAACCGGTTACAACACATTATTATTTTGGTTGACCTTTATACCGGTAACGTTATTAAATTATGACAGGTTGAGTTGGTAACACTCTCACGATAAACAGTAAGCACAAATACATTTGTTATTATATACTCATTGGTGTTGGTAACACTCTCACGATAACAAAGTATTTTGCTGTAATTAAACCTTGATGTAACTAAGAACAATGAACGAATGAACAAACAATTTTGTGAAATAATTTTTTTCTGTAATTAAACCTTGATTGAAATTTTATTTTTTGATGTTACTTAACGATCAAAATCATCGTACCCTGCATTATTTACAATGGCATAATGCCAATGACTCCGTATTAATCCCTATTACCATCTGAAACACTACAATTAAACATAAAGACCACCAACTGAAACATTTTAACCATTTTTAATTTAGTGGAGCGAACATCTGACGGTTGATCTAAAACTAGGCACATCACCTAAAAATAACACTTACATGTATTAAGTTGGACATATATACACTGAACTTTTCGTTTTCATCGATTAATATTTCATATACGATTGTTTTTATTTTATTGATCTCTGAAGCAGTAAACCATTGGATAGCTTAACCAATATCCGAAAATGGACGTGTTTACCGATTGCTTTACGCCCAAGTTTTCCCTGTGACATAGTAAATAAAATAATTGTGAGGATCTTATTTCTATAATTTGTCTTCAGTACATTTAATTTAATATATTTTGCCAGTATATTAACGTGATATGTACTCATAACACATCCTTAGAATATAAAAAAAAATATCTCTCTTACAACCTAACAAAGTATTCAGTAAATAATGATATCGATCAAAAAGGTAAACATTAGATTGCCAAGCGAAACATGTACTCGACCTCATAAATTGAGAATATATTTAACTTGGGAACGACCCTAACGTCCTCCTATATATAAAGGATTCACCGTAGGTATAGGTATTCCATCATCATTAAACTAATTCTGATGAAGCTGGAGAGATATTTGTTTCTCCGACCAGACTAATGCAGTTCTCCTTAATTAGCATTATGTTTGTACTTTTCATATTTTATAGCTTTATATTTTAGATAGTGAAAGTATTAAGATTGACATATAACGTGTGCAAACTTTATACTCAATAACAGACTCACTCAACTTAAGTGTGTGGCTTATGGAAGACCAGCGATGAGTTAAATGATTTCTGGTCTTCCACCATTGCCAATACAATGATTCGTGTACTAAGGTTTTGGAGAATTGAGTGGGGTCCAGGTATGTAACAAACTTATACTAAAATAAAACAAAAGTTTTAATAAGTTTTGTTTTAATACATTTTATTTTGTGTTCATTTTAGGTGGTTTCAAATACATCAGAAACATAGAGTTCTCAGATTCTGTTTGATGATGACATACTAGAAATTGAAAAATTTAAGAAGAGGTAAGCAACTTCATTTTAACGAAGTTTTTTGTAAAATAATTATGACAACGTGAAAAAAAGTTTTGGTTCTGACTGTTTAAAAAAATATAATTTCAGGATTCTGAAGTCCTGTTTTTGAATGGATAATCAATTCGCAAGAAGAGTCACCTACTATACGCTACTTTGAAACAAAGCTTTTTATATGTGTTTTTGCATATTATTATTTTTTGGCAATAGATATCAATTGTGTTTAAGGTTTGCTTATTATTATTTTTTATTTATCTTACAAATAGATTTAGGTTACTAATCGAGTAGGTTAAACGGAACATCACCTCTCTCTCGCTGGTCGAGTGAAAGCTGATTCGAGAACTAACCCCCTTTCTAACTAATCCCACCATCGAAAGAACATCGCAGAGTTTTTATTTTTCTGTCGGTACATGGTTTGGAGAGTAAGACACAGATCAGAAAAAAATGTAGCCCATATGGAAGTGTAAGCCTAATAACCTATATGCAATACATTTTGGTTTACAAAATGTTTTCGAAAAAGTTATTCGGCCTTATAGTATATGTTAACAATTTTATTCTTTATCATACAGGTCTAATCACTTTGATTAATATTTTCAAACGTTATTATGTGCAAAAATAAACTTGAATTGTTTCCTTATTTTATACATACAAAAACAACATAAATTAATTATATAAACATTCAACAATATTCATACAAAATTCATTTATAAATCTTTCACTCCGCGCTATGCGCGGATTATCACCTAGTTATAAATGTAAACCTATGGAAAAGGGTATCCATAAAAATTGCGACGTATAATGTTTGTCTAAACTGTTCATTAATATTTCATACGTTACAAATAGTTTACATCATTTGCAATATAAATTAGATTATTTGATATCTAGTGTTAAAAATATATTAAACTGTTAGTATATCTTATTTTTCAAAAGTAAAATTAATATTATAGATGTCAAAGAAAGACTTACTATAAACAAAAAATGTAAAAAAGGAATCGAAAACAAAGTTGAGTTAGATATGAATCCAACATGTAATATCAAGAGTTTAATTTATGTTAATACTAGGGGATGTCCTCGCTTCACGCGGAATATTGTTTTATTATTGTTAAGAGTATGATTTTTTGGATAATGTAATTTTGTTGTCGTTTTTATTTGTTAAGAGCATTACTTGGTATTTTTAGTGTGTTTTATAGTAGTAGGTGATATATTGATATATTTTGTGTTTGTTTTTTTGAATAATTTGTTATTGTGTGTATAGTAATTGTTAGTAGTGCAGTGAGCCTCTAACGTAAAAGAATATTTAATTTTAATAACTTTGTATCTATGCATTTGTTGATTCTAAGATTAACAGTTTCAGCATCAAAATTGTATTTTTTTTTTAATTATAACTGTGTTTTTTGCCCTATCCTCGTATTTTGACCTTGAGCTGTCACCGTCTATGTATTTCGTTACCTTTCTGGTGTGCGATACTTCTCACCATCACCGGAAAATGATTTACCTCTTTCTCTTGTTCTTCCTTGCCTTCTTCACCTGTGAGATTATATGGTATTTGTTGTAGATCAGGTTTATGAGTTTTCAGTTGTTCGGTTGATTCTCACGGCATTGTAGGCTGTTCCAATCAATATTGACAGGTCCTCTTTTTCCTTAGATTTCAATTGATGTTTGGAACTGTGTTTCTTTGGTTGGGCCAGAGTTTAGTCGTCTTTGATGTTGTATTCATCGTTGTTGGCTTACCGTCAATAGTGTCTCTGTTCGTCTTGGTTTTCAAGATCTATTTTTGGTGTTCTGATTTATATGCTTTCTTTTATAGCTCGAGGACGGTTCCATAGTTTGCTGATTTCATTTCGTCTCTCTTTCCCTCTATATTCTCGCATCTCTTTGCAGCTTTCATCGCATCTATGGTGGCTCTCCCTTTCACCATGTTTGCCACTTCAGGTTTGGATAATGTTTTCGTTCGTGTATGCTATGTGGGCTTGGAATGTTATTTCTGGTCTCAAGTTTAGTCCCTGATTTCTCAGTGGTTGTCTTTCATTCTCTCTTTCTCAAGTTGTTTCTTTTCTTTCTATATTTCTCTTGGTATAGGTGTGCGGAGTTAGTCTCTTGGAGCTTTGGTCCCTTCTATCCAGTGCTTTGTGGTTTTGCACTTGCATGGTCGTCTTGTATGTTCTTGTTTAGTTTGTGAGGTGTTTCTTAACTTTTAGCTACTGATTGTGATTCCGGTGCTTTAGGCATATATCTTCCTGCTTCCTGGTGGCTTTGGTCTTTCGATTATTATTCTTTCTTTCGCCCGCTTTCTTGGTTATTTGCGTTGATGCTCTAGTTTCTTATTCTTAGTTTGATTATCTTATGATATTAATAGTGAAATAAATATATAGTTTGTAAATGAAATAATAAAAATTAGTAAAAATAATAAAATGGTGAAAGTTTATGCTATTTTTATTTGTGAATAAATTAAATATTTAAAATATATTTATATTCTTTTATTTATTTCTTGAATTTTAGGGACCAATAAATATGAGAAAGATTAGGTGGTACATAATTAAAAATTGATGGAGAAAATTGCAATAATTTAAATGAAGAAAGATTTAAAATTATAAAACAAACATGAAGACACATGTCAACAAACCCCCGTCCATGTATCATAAAAAAGGAAAAAGCCAACTTTATATATATATATATTTTCGGTTTTAAGTCATGTATTGTATATAGTATCTGGTTTGGTGACAACGAAAAGATTGTAATATATGATGAAACACTAACTAAAATATTTTCAAATAAAGTTTTACCTGTTTGGTATGTTTATAGTTTTCGCATTAGATACACCAAATTAATTGACAAGAAAAATATTCAAATAAACACCAAAAGTGAAAGAGTTTGAATAGTAACCAAAGAAATGAAGAGAAACACTACATTTTTTAAAAAAATTACCATTCATGGATAATATTTTTTTTCTTTTCATTTTTTCTCATTTTTTTTTTTGTAAAGAATTATAATGCAAATTTATTCCTTGTTAATTTTTGATAAAAAACTTTCGATTCTTTTTCATTTCTAAAATTTTATTCCTATTTATTATTTTACTTTCATTCTTAACGATGTTTGATGGTTATCGGTCACATCTTATAGTAAAACTATGAAAATGCGCCTACGTGGACCAACGAGGAAACGAGGGCATGCTATTCAATTTTGGGCTTGCTTCTTAGCCCAAGTCAAGTTGTAATTCATACCGTGTCATTCATCAATTCGCCTGTCGTAAATTGTGTATGGTATCGAACCTCCTTCGACCTCAAAAGAACATTTAAAATATATAATATATTGTATGAAATGAAATGAAAACAACGTTCAAATTTTTATTGTGTTCCGATTACTATTATATTTTGAGGTCAGTGTTCCAATTATAAAGCACACTTGTACAAAATATATTAACAAACCTTTTTTTTTTTGTAAAAGAGCTTAACAAACCTTTTTCTTTTTTTGCTAAAATATATTAACAACCTTAAGAGTTAAGACTTAAGAGAAGACAACGTTTTAAAATGAAGAAGAGATTCTTATTTTGTTCGTTTCGTTAAATATGATAGTATGAACTGTAATTGGGCGAAATTTTTGAAATGATATGTATGATATCTCTTGATTTTGATAAGTTTCAAATTCATATTTATGCTTATTATGATCATTATAGGTTGCATTTAGGTGTTAAATTGTAGTTGCATACGTAATTGCATTTGACAGGGTCTAAGATGCACAATTGGAAGTTTTGGGGCTGATTCGGGTGGACCTTTCTGCAAATTCAAGAGTTTTGGGGTCGAAAAGTAAATATCCAAAAGTTCTGGAGCCCAAGTGAAAAGAAGCAAACTGTCGGGGACTAGATCTGCAAATAAGCGAAACTACACCATGGGAGACACGAGCTTCACGATCTGGTTGACGGCGAGGCTGATTCCAGCCGCGGGAAGCACGATGACGACGAGACTCTAGCACCTGAGACCACGGCTCGGATCTGGGAGTGAGACGCGGAGTTAGAGAGGTCGTGAACCCGTGATGACGAATGAAGCTCTCGGCTCGGTCTTCTCACGACGGAGGAGATGATGTTCGACAGTCTGACGCGGGGTGAAGGCCGCGGGTTCCCTTACTCGCGCGCACGAACCAAGATGACGCAACGACGATTGACGCGGGCTGAAGGCCGCGGGTTCACTTACCCGCGCGCATGAAACAGAGCAGCTCGACGGTCCAACGCGGGGTAACCAACTCGGGTTGTCGCCCGTGATTTCTACCCGGGTCGCGTTTTTGCCTTGGGGCTGTTTGTTTCACCATTTGTCATCTCCATCCAAATGATTCATTTGTATGATCTATTCAAATGATCCATTCAGATTTTTGTGATTGTTTGTTTGTCCATCCACATAGCTCATCTAGATGAATCATCTAAATGGATTTTATGTTTGTTTCATTATTTTCATTTCCATTCAAATGAGTTTAGTAAAGAAATTACCAAAATACCCTTGTGTTGATTTAATCATATGTTTAATATTAATTTTAACTATATTACATTTAATTATTTAGTTTAATATATTTACATTAGAATTATTTCAAAATTAACGAGTTTTCTTTTTGCGGTTTGGGCGGAAAAACAAGTTTTTTCGGTTTTAGCGAGAAAACACATTTTTTATGTTTTGGTGGAAAACAAGATTTTTCGGTTCTGGCGGGAAAACGATATTTTTCGATTTTGGCGGGAAAATACAAATTTTTGGTTTTGGCGAGAAAACAAGTTTTTGCGGTTTTGGCGGGAAAACACGTTTTTGGCGAGAAAACACGTTTTTGCGGTTATAGAGGGAACCACGTTTTTGCGATTTTAGCGGGAAAACACATTTTTGCGATTTTGGCGGGAAAACGCATTTTTGCGATTTTGGCGGGAAAACACGTTTTTGCGGTTTTGTCGGAAAAACACGTTTTTGGCGGGAAAACACATTTTTGCGTTTGTGGAGGAAAACACATTTTTGCGATTTTGGCGGGAAAACATGCTTTTGCGGTTTTGGCGGGAAAACGCGTTTTTGCGGTTTTGGCGGGAAAACGCGTTTTTGTGGTTTTGGCGGAAAAACGCGTTTTTGCGGTTTCGGCGGGAAAACGCGTTTTTGCGGTTTTGGCGGGAAAACGAGATTTTTCGGTTTTGCCGGGAAAATACAAATTTTCGGTTTTGGCAAGAAAACACGTTTTTTGGTTTTGGCGGGAAAACACATTTTTTGGTTTTGGCGGGAAAACACGTTTTTGCAATTTTGGCGGGAAAACACGGTTTGCGACTTTGGCGGGAAAACGTGTTTTTTTGTGTTTTGACGGAAAAATGTATTTTGGGGTGTTGGCGTGAAAACATTTTTTTGTGATTTTGGCATGAAAACATGTTTTCGGTTTTTGCGGAAAAACACGATTTTGCAATTTTTACGGGAAACATTTTTTTGCAATTTTAGCGGGAAAATGCGTTTTGGGGTTTTGGCGTGAAAAAGTAGTTTTTAGCACGGGAAAAAGTGTTTTTATAGTTTTGTCAGTTTTCGTTTGTGACAAAAATAATATTATGTTTAGGTTTGTAATTTGTGAATTACATTAGGGGTATAATAGACATTATATCATTTTGAATGAACCATCTCCATTCAAATGATCCAAATTGGTTCAGCTGAATGGACTTTAAAATTAAGCCTAAATTTCCAAAAGTCATCCGGATGATCCATCTAAATGAGTTGCACTTTTAGTGCCTAAACAAACAAAACTCTCATCTTCATCCAGATGGTCCATCCAGATGGAGAAACAAACAGGCCCTTAGTCGAATTTTAATGTTTTTAAATGGTTTTTTAGACTTTTTAATGGAAACCATTAGGTTTACCAAGGAGATATAAATACTCTTGTAATCCTAAAGTTAGGATCTTATCTTGTTTTCTATCTAATAACAAAGATTTTTAGGTGAAAGATCTTATCTTGATCATTTTCTCTTGTGATTTGCTTGATTAATTTGATCACTAATCATGATTAGCACCAAATCATCATTGATTCTTGGGCTCATCATGGAGAGTAGTGAGTAGTCATCTTTGGATTCATGGGTGAGGGAGACTAAGGGTGATTAAGCTAGATCTAAGGTGTTTTAGTATAGATCCATCTTGTTCCTTGCTAGTAGAGTGCTTTTAATGCAATTTTAGAGTTGGCCTCTCTAAAGTTGAGCTCTAGGCATTTCACACCTGAAAGGTGTTTGATGAAATGCCTGAACCAACTCTCCTAAGCTTTTAACATTATTTACCAAAGAGATTTGTTGTTAAAGGTGTTAAGATGGCTAGTAGACTTGAGATTAATGATTACTTAGATAACATTCAACCAAATAGATTTGATGCTTGAGTTATCTTAACAAATGAGCATTCATCTAGAGATAGAGTTTGTTTAGGATGGTGTTTAGGTCTAAGGTAGATAGATTGGTTGAAAGTTAACACATTTAGATTGAAACTTGACCACCCAAGGTCAATTCATTTAGCCCATGAGTTCTCTTATCTCATAAGAAATAAAGTTGTACTTTATTGCTTTTCAGTAGCATTCTAATTCAAAAATCATCTCACCAATTGATAGCACTTAGATTAAGCTTGGTCAAGCATTCCATTTGCTTTAGAATCACTTAGAACTGGTTTGACATCTTTTATTCTACAACATTTGATTAGGAGCCTTGAAACTCATATCATCAATGTACGATCATTTTTTGCTATAAAAAATATGTTTAAATATATAATTTGTAAAATGTAATAAATTGGGAAATAATTCTATTTTTTCATAGAAAAAATTATTTTTCTAGATCAAAATTTTAGTTTAGTTTCTCACTTTCTTTTCTTGTATAGAGACATCATCATCTTTAATAAATAGATGGTTAAGGCAGAATTGATGTAGGGCATGCATGTAAAAATAAAAGTCATTTTAGCGTTTTACCAGTCAACAGACAACAATCAAGGTTTTTTTCTTTGTGCATGTGCTCTCATGTTGTATTTTGCATTATAGATTGGCCGTGGTATTGTTGTTCGTGGATTTTGTTTCTCTATGGTTCCTACTTTCAATCAAACTGAAACGGCTCTTCGGTAGATTTTAGTGAAGTCGTTTTGGGGGACTCCCTCTATTTTGGTTGCAGATTAATAGGATGTCGTTTCTTCTTGTAATCATATTTTTATCCCGTTTTCAGTATTCAGTTGCTTATCAAATTAGTCGTGTGAGCGCTTAGAGTTGGTAGTTTAGATTTTAAAACTCTTAGAAGTTTTATCGATTTTTTGTTTCTTGTGTCTTTAAATGTATTAGATTTTGTATTCTTCTGTTTTTTCTTTTGAGTTTTGGTTCTGATAAAAAAAAATATTTTCGCCGGTTTTATTCTTCCTGCAACTTTTTGGGTTATATTATAAATATATCAGGTTGTAACTTTCCATTGTTTGAATAATAAATACAACGCCACTGATCAAACAATCTTGAACGGTTTCACAGAAGTTCAAAACATAAAAATTTGTTATTGGTTTTAGTAAAAGATCAAAGATTTTCAAAATACACGAAGCCTCGTAACATACATCAGAGGATATCCAACCGTCTCGATGTAAATTGGCTTAAAGCTAAGCGACAAGGAGCCAATAGATTCGGGAACATTAGTACATTACTCATTTCCATTGTTGACAATTACACTGAGAATACTTCTTTGTGAGTCACAGAAAATTAATACTCAAAAAAAAAACTTTTACTTTACTTTTATCATTGTTTTGTGGAAGAAAAATGAAACCTTCACGCTGATTATCCAACAGAAAAAGGAAGACTTTGTTTCAAAAGATACCGGACTTTAGGTTGAAAATGAAACTTTGAAACTACTAACAATCAATGGCGAAAGATCTTTAAAAAGTTTAAAAAATCTTTTCTAACCATTTTATATATTATTGTTCAGGTGAAAGTTTGAACAAAAATTGCATCCAATAACCTCCAAAAAAAAAACAAATTAACAAACTAACTAAAATCTCATTTTCTCTCGTCTTTTTTTCTTCTTTTCTCTTTCTACTCTCTCTCTAAAAAACTATTTTGATTTTTTTTTTTTGTGGATTATCTCACAAATAAACCCTTTAAAACTAGCTGGAAGCTAAGAATCTTGGATATAAAGCTCAAAAATGTATTACAAGTTGTTAACTATCAATGTTGATGTCACCATTTAAAAACGATCGTCAGTTTCAGAAAAAAGTTTTACTAACGACAAAGTCTTTCCAGTTACAAGGTCTTTAGTTTTCAATACTTGGTAATATTCATGACCAGCGACTTATGAGTTTTTTTGGTCTTTAGTTTTCAAATACTTGATAGTATTATTTAATAGAGAGTATTGGCCCAATATACCTTAGTGGACTCGAAATTGGAAAACTACCCTAAAGCCTGAAAACCCCACAAACAATGTATCCCATTGTGTGTGTCATGACGGAAATACCCCTACCGCCAAGGGAAGTACGATCACAGCGTGGGGAGAGATAGATTTGGTATGATCTTTCCAGTACAATCTTAGGGTTGCGGATAAATATAAGGTCTCCAGCTATTTTCTTTCCCTTCCACTCGTTTTGCTACAGCAATGTGCAAGGTACACTATGAAATTTGCAGGAAATCTGGAAAATATCTATGTGTAGCAGAGAATGGCAGGATTTAGAGGTTAACGAAAACAGTGTATGGTTTCGGATTCTCTATTTAATGGAGTCCTCCAAATCGATAAATGTCAACTTGTTTTATAGAAAGAGAACGAAGACTGTTAAAGCGAGAGTGTTGCATAAAGTAGTCTCCTTTTATAGTAGTCGTTATCCTTCCAATTTAGGTATGTTCTTATCTTTTGTTTTCTACCATTAAAGATGATTTCAGACTTTTTGAGTAGACGTTATCTTCCAGATTTAGGTTTATTCATTTTTTTTTTGTTTTTACCCATTAAAGATGATTTCAGACATTGTGAATATTCGTTATCGTTCAGATATTGTTTTGTTCTTTTTTTGTCTTCTACCATTAAAGTGATTTTTTGTACAGATGAAACTTGTTGCTTCAATGTCACCAATTTGTCATGTTGTCTTTTTTTTTGAAGATCATAGTGTTTACATCTAACATAAAATTGTGCCTGATATTAATTTTGTTGTCTGCAAAATCCTAGGAAATTAACAACACAATGACTTGTTTGTACTCAAAATTGCAGATAAGTGGTTCGTAATGGGCCAGTTAGTAAACTGGTTGTTGGTGTGTGGAATTGTTGGTGTGTGGAAACAAGTTGGAATTCGTGGTTGGCTGTTCCTGGAAGATCCGACGGAGCGAAGATACGACGTCATGGTTCACGAGAACCAGACTTACGCATCTCTGATGGATCTTGTGCGAACACGATACAGTGTAGGAACAGAAACCGCAGTGTGCCTGACTTTTGAGTTTCCGGAGTGGATGAGGATCCCCGCAGATGTGGCATGGCCACCGGTGGATGTCAGGGAGGATGGAGATGTGGATCTATTCATGTCGGTGAGACTTGAAATCCAAGATTTGAAGCTAATGGTGACTATAGGCAACAATGTAGTTGCACGTTATCTTTTCCAGAGGAGGGATAACTATACAATTATCGGGAGTTCAAGTGGAAACTTAGATGTTAATGTGAACCCTTTCTGTGGTATCTCTGATGTTAGTCATCTACCACTGAGGGGTGTGAATGAATATCGTGGTGGTTTAACGGATGGTGCTGCGTATTGGGAAAGTATTCTTGGCCAGGGGGAAATGACAACTGGTCAGCAGTCTCTCCTAGGCGTGTGCACGGATGATGACGATACCACACAACTGAGAAGCCCTCGGTTAACCCAAGGGAAGCCTCCATTTGCTAATGCTATGGAGACAAGCGAGGGAACAGAATCATCAACAGACTCCTCAGCTGCTCCACTGAATGCATTCCCCCCGATCGCTGGTTATGGAGTGATAAGATTGAAGGAGGGCATTCATCAGCCTGTTGCCAATCCGAGTTTGGCCCTGACAATAGGTATGCTATAAGGACTACAATAGCTACTACGTCTATATGTTAGCAGTTGTGTTATATATGTTAACACGTATGTTATTAAAATTTATGTTACCTTGTCAGTTGGACAGCAAAAAAGGCCTCCGTCTATACTTGATTACATTACCAAGGGTAAAGGAAAAGTGTCGGAGGTGGGTGTTGTTGATAAGACACAAGTGAGCGCTTCCGGTGGTTCACTCTCTCCTAGTAGGAACCCAAACTTTGCAGATCCATTACCCTATGATGACTCCGCTGATGAAGGTGAGTGTACATACACCATCTTATTTGTATAATTATTTGGACCCCAACAACTTGTCAGTAATCTATATTTTAACCTCATTTGGAACAGATATCGCTGCTGAAGGAAATCAACATTTGTTTGTCAGGCAAGTCTTCATGGATCGAACTGCTTTCAAGACACACATGTCGCTGTATGCGTTGGCCAAAAAGTTCCCCTTTATCTGTCGTCGATCAGAACCTGGAAAAATGGTGCTAGCGTGTAAGGGCACCAACTGCGAGTGGAGAGTGTACGCAAGTAAGCTGGCCGGGTGTCCAACGTTCCAGATTAAGCGTGTGGATGAGGAGCATAACTGTACTGTAGACGAGCGCGGTGACTTCAAGAGGCATGCAACATCTAATCTGATAGGTGAGATGGTCCGGAACAAGTATGCTGGTGTTGGCGTTGGTCCTAAGCCAGGAACCCTTAGGGAGTTCATGCGCACTGATCACCATGTTCCCATAACATACTGGAAGGCTTGGAAATCTAGGGAAGTTGCAATTGAGAAAAGCTTTGGTAACACTAAGGACGCCTACAAGATGCTTCCTTCTTATCTGGAGCAGTTGGCTCTCGCTAATCCTGGTTCTGTCGTTGCTATAGAAACAACACGTGATGCTGGAGACGTCCAACGTTTCAAATATCTCTTCATCTCACTTGCCGCTTCTGTTAAGGGTTATAGCTACATGAGAAAGGTGATTGTAGTAGACGGCACTCACCTTAAAGGGAAGTATGTTGGCTGCTTACTCACTGCTAGTGCGCAAGACGGAAATTACCAAATTTTCCCTATTGCCTTTGCTGTGGTTGATGGAGAAAACGACAGCTCCTGGACTTGGTTCTTCCAAAAGATTTTGGAGGTCGTGGAGGATGGGTATGATCTGGTCTTTGTCTCCGACAGGCACAAGTCCATCTACGCTGCTCTTCTGAAGGTACGATCACGATCTATTACTTGGATTTCAATGACGTGGTTATCTGATAACTAAAATATTAGCGCTTAAGTTATATGATTGACTAAACGAAACAGGATGTATTGCTATGTGCAGATGTACCCCCGAGCCAAGCATTTTGCTTGTCTTCTCCATCTGCAGCGGAACATCGTCACTATGTTCAAGAAGAAGCACCTAGCTTACTTGGTCTCGAAGGCAGCTAGGGCCTACCGTGTCTCTGATTTCTACAGGCACTTCAATGAGATAAAGATGGTCGACATTAACTGTGCTGATTATCTAGTCAGGGTTGGTTTCGAACATTGGACTCGGTCCCACTGTCATGGCTTGCGTTACAATATTATGACCAGTAACATAGCCGAGTCACTCAATGCCGCTTTGGCGGAAGCAAGGGGATATCCAATAGTTGTGCTGCTTGATTACATTAGGTCTATGCTGATGAGGTGGTTGTCAGGAAGGCGTGAGGCATCAGCTGGGTGCAGCGGTGTTGTGACGCCAAAGGTAGAAGAGCTGATGTCCAAGAATTTCAGTGTTTCAACTGGGTTGCTTGTCCGTCACATCAATGGGGGTGAGTTTGAGGTTCGTGGCATGGATGGACACCCTTTCAGGGTTGACCTTGATAAGAAGGTTTGTAGCTGCCTAGAGTTTGATATGCTCTTGATCCCCTGTGAGCATGCTGTCGCTGCTGCGATGCACTCAAAGCGCAGGATAGATGCTCTCGTTGGTGAGAAGTTCACGTGCAACACTTGGGCAGCTGCTTACTCCATGAGCATCAATCCCACCAGTGATTATATGACTCCAGCTGCTGAGGCTGACACTCTTGGTGCGCTGAACCTTGCACCGCCAAATACAAGACGCCCACCAGGGAGGCCTAAGAAGACAAGGATCTTCTCGCGTGGTGAATTCAAAGTAAGGGAGTTAACAATTTTTGGAAAATTTTCATTCTAGTTTAACAGTTAATTTGTTTATGGGTCCTTATTACTATATCTTGACACACTGGTTTGATTATGCAGAGTGGTCTCCGTTGGCGTCGCCCAAGTACTTGTAGGAAGTGCGGTGGAGCGGATCACAACCGTGCCACCTGTAAAATGCCAATATGAGAAGGTGTAAGGTTATTAGGGGGCCAATGGAATGAAGTCTTTTGATAAAGGTCTGATGTGGGGCGACCGATTTTCTTTGTTTAATATCAATGCCTCCGACATTCTCCTGCGATAGTCCCAGTGAGAATGACGGTAATTCGATCAGAGATAAAAGGAATTCGATCTGGGAAAATGGTAACTTTATGTACTCAGCTTCCAAGCTAAAATTAATTAGCAACTACGTGAATGTTTATGATCTAATTTGGGCGTGAGCATACCTCGGTGTCGGCTAGTGTCTCTTCTTCATCGACTGTAGGCAGTTGAGCAATGCGGGATGTGTGCTCCTGAGATACTATGGGGGTGACGTTAAATCCTTCCACTTCCGTAACCACAACATGTTCCACGCTTTCGTGATCTGTAGCTACGCCCAAAGGGAGGTTGTGACTATTCTCTGTTGCCGTTAACTGTAAGAGGGTAGGACCTATTAATTATAATAATGACTACATATAAAGTGTAGCAGTTGTAATAAACCACCATATACTTACATCATTTGGGATTGAGAACTCTTGAACATCATTGATCACCTTGTTTATTACCTCGTCCGCTCGTAATTGGCTATCGTTGTCCTCACCGTGTAGCAATGGCTCTTTCCTTGTTAGTGGCGACCACGCCCCACCTGATTGATTTCCATGTTCTTTAGGTGATAGCAACGGTCCCGCAGAATTGGCAGTGTCAACATTTTCTCCCCCGCTCTGTCCTCTCCCACTAGTGTCTTCCTCGCGCACTGCGGTAGACATTTGTTTTCCAAGAAAACCAATGATGCTCCGAATCACTGCACCCTCCATCTTCTCACGTTGAGCTATAATAACTTTGCCAAGACTCTGCTCGATTTTTGCAGCTTCCCATGATAAAGCATCCGCGATTTTCTTGTTAATTATGCCTGCAATAAGGTTTGCAATACGGCTGGAAGCACCAATGTCAACTGCATCCGTAGCGAGAACGTCGGGTAGGCTCTCTGGTTCCTTTTTATCTTTACCCTCTTTTTCTTTTTGTTTCTTTTCAGCCCTCATACGAGACAGATCGACGCCGGTTAAGCCCCCAACAAACATTGCCTTGTTGAAAACTTTGCCATTTTGAATTAGGCGGACAAGGTTATCGACAGTCTCATCGTCGACCTCGTCATCCCACTCCAACTGATTACGCGAGTGTGTAGTATCCTCAATCATGGATATGACCTCCGTCTGAAATGCATAGAAAATAAATAAGCAGCTGATCATTTTAGTGGTATGTGTCAATGGTGACGCTGATACTACCTACTACTATATATTTATAAGCTTAGTAGCCACTTAATATGTTGACTTATAATAAAACATGTGATCGTTAAGTGTTATAGGGTACGGTTACCCCTAGTAGTGCAGTCGCATATAGAATGATGTAGGGGATTAGAGCAGGTTAGCAGACAATAATATTAATACCAATTACTTGTCGCTAAGTTATATTTTTAAACTTAGCATCTATCTTTTCTCTTGCCTAGTACTACAGTTATTTAACACATATCAATCTTAACAACCACCATGTATCGACAGATGGTCTAAGTTTTAAAAAGCAAGCTAACCTTTGCCTCCTCATCTAGGTCTCTGGCGTGAGTTGGGTTGACATAGTATCAGACCGTCTTGGGCTGTGGCGCTGGGGCATCTGTTTCTTCTTCTACTTCAGCTTCAGTGTCATTACATCCCGACTCAGATTCACTGTCAGACTCAATCACAACAACAGGTTCTGACTGCGGGACAACCTCTTTAATCTGAGGAACGGCAGCCATGAATACAAGTTGAATGGCATCTACGAATCCAGGCAATGCAATGCTGGATTGGGAGAGTAAGATTTCGTCTTTCTTCTTGATTCCAGTTACCAGCATCTCAAATGTTACTCTCCCCCAGGGATAAGCAAGAAACTCACTGAAGTCACGAATCAATTCAACGTGCTCCGGGATAATACGGGGGAGGTGAGATGTCGGAAGTAAAAAGCATGACGTGAATGCAAGACATGCATACTTCAGCCGCATCTCGCGGTCTTTAACCTTCTTCTTTTTCAGCATTTCTATCGCTGCATCAACTGGACAGAACTTGAGAGACCCAAAGAGTTCACCCCAATATAGCTTCTCTGTAATAGGATTCTTCTTCCTTTTGATGTTCTTTTTGATAATCTTGTTGCAATTAAGCCCAGTTACATGAGCAAACTCTTGAAGAGACATCCTAATAGGTTTACCAGCGAACAAGAACCAGATCTCTTTTTTTTCTTCACCCTGAGTATACGCACAATGACGAACTGACCAAAGGTACCTGAAAACGAAGGGTTTTCTGCTTGCGAAATGATCTTCCCAAAGGTTGTATTCCGCATAAACTCGACTTCATCAGGTTTCAAGACTTCAATTATGGAATCAATTCTCTTGGGTTTGTGGTAGGTGTTCACTCTCTCTCCAGCAGGTTTTTCACCAGCGGCAAACATGCGTTCTGGAATCTGTATCTCTTCCATTTCGTCTGTTGGGAACTTCTGAGATTTTTGGAGACTTTTGGAGAGAAAAATAGTTTTGTAACTACTTCAAGAATGAGAACTGATAACGGTGACTAGAAGGTGGAGACTTTACAATCGTCCTATTAAACTGACAAAAGAAGTAATTCAAGGCTCTTCAATTGCCCCCGGTGTCATTTGGGAAGATCTTGGTAGTACAAGTGATGTCGTGTGATAGGTCTCGCCCTATACTAGTGTCTGACATCAATTTTGCCAGCTGCGTGTGCTATGGTATTAGGCGTTGTAGGGGTCTTTCGGTATATAAAAAAAAGGTACAGTAACGTAAAAGGTGAAATGGTAGTTCTCTAATTTCAGCGATTTCCGTGTGTATAGCACCTAATTTCTCTATTTAATATTCTATATAAATAAAATTCAGTACTGATCTGTAACATTGTATAAAAATATAAAATTACCATTTAAAATTGCCACCAAACACTGTACACTACAAGAAAACATCAAGGATTCTGAGGGAAAAAATCGTCGGAATTTCGTCGGAATATCGTTATTCCGACGCAATTCCGACGAAATACGTCGTCGGAAATAATTCCTCGGAATTTCTTTTTTCCTCTGAAATCCCTCGGAATTTTCCGACGGAATTCCGAGGAAATAAATTTCCGAGGAAATTCCGAGGATCCCTTGTTTGTCGGAAAAGTCCTCGGAATATACCGAGGTAGAACTTCGTCGGGATAATTCCTCGGAAGTTCATCGATCGATGCGTGTTTGGACATATATACATCGATCGATAGGAGTATACCGACGGACTTTTTCCTCGGTTTATTCCGAGGAACTGTTCCCTCGGTATATTCCGAGGGATCCGTTCCTCGGAATTTTCCGAGGGAGTTGTCCCTCGGAAAATTCCGAGGGAAATGTCCCTCGCTATATTTTTAAAAAAAAAACGGATCGATCGATGCGTTTTTGTTCAAAAACGCATCGATCGATGTAGTGAAAAATATAATTAATTTCCTCGAAATGTAAAAAATATTAATTTTTTGAAAAAATAAAATTTCTGAAATTTAAATTCGAAAATATGAAATTAAAAGTAAAATTGAAATCATACTAATTAATATTCAAAGTTTCACAAATAAAAATAAAACATTCCGAGATTGGGGAAAAAAAAAACTACGGGTCTGGCACGTCCGGGAACACCTCGTTCGGGTACATCCTCTGCATCATCTCCATCATTTGCTGGTTCAGCCTCCTCTGTGCCTCATAGCCCGCCTGTTGAGCCGCCATCTGGGTCTCCAACAAAGATATTCGATCATCTTTGTCCTTCAACTGAGCCGTAAGTACTTCTGGATCAACAAAGGGCGGTGGTGCAGAAGAAGGAGGAACCGACCGGGTGCGACGACCCAAACCGAACAAACGTCCCTTCTTCTTTGGAACCGACTGAATAGAAAAAAGCCAAATTTAGAAATTTAAACCAAGAAATAAATGAATTGAACTTTAAAAAAAAGAACTTACGGATTCAACGATTTCGTTGATTCGAAACCGGGA
The DNA here is from genome assembly GCF_020379485.1 of Brassica napus. Lineage (NCBI taxonomy): Eukaryota > Viridiplantae > Streptophyta > Magnoliopsida > Brassicales > Brassicaceae > Brassica > Brassica napus. The sequence goes on from NW_026014654.1 coordinate 65,376, forward strand.
CAAGTTGGTCGAAGCCGTCGAAGCGTCATCCTCGGTTTGAAGCTGAGACACTTCGTCTACCACCTGAGTTTGGACCAGGTCGACCACGTCCCTCACAAGACCGTCATCAATCTGGCCGGTCTTCTTGTTGGTATACGCCCTCCTCATTAGGGCGAGATCATCGACCGGCTCGCCATCATTTTCTTCCGCCTTGAAAAAAAACATAAAATTAAAGAAACATTAGAAATTAGAAGAAATGCACAATAAATTTAAATTCTGAAACTCAAATAATTGAAGAAAAAGCGGTTGAACTTACCATGCGATCTCCGAGAGTGGCAATAGATTGAGCACCCAAGTTATGCTTGTAGATGCCCTTCCCTTTACGGTCGCTCCTGCGGTTGGTGGAGTTGGTGGAAGAAGTTTCTTTCGTCTCCTCCTTATCCCAATGCGCACACAACTCCTTCCAGACCGTATCGTTCATCGACTTTGGGACCTTTTAATTAAAAAAAAAAAAAAGTTTAATAAATTAAAAAATAGTTTAATAAATTAAAAAATTGTTTAATAAATTAAATCGAACCTTATTGATTTCCCACTTCTTCTTCCACTCGTGGATCTGCTTCCCATAGTTGTCCATTACTTTATGGACGAAGTGGTGATAGATAAAGAGCGTCTCATCGGAATTCCAGTTGAACTCTTGCTGAAAAAAAAACACAATTAGTAGAAAATTTATATTAAAGATTAAAAATATAAGTAAAAAATTAGAATACTTACCGCAAACTGACGAAACCACAGAACCTGCTTGTCGGTTGGGAAGTGAGTGAAAGTCGGATGTCCACTGTCGAGGGCCGAGTACATCATACGGTTGATCCATGCGCTGATCCCGTTCCCGGATCGGTTGAACCTTATTAAAAGAACAAACGGTTAATAATGAATCCAAATTTAAAGAAAAAAAAATGTTTAATTACCATGTTTGACCCCGTCCATGTGGATACGGAGTGAGATACGGAAGATGGTCACGACCGGGCTGTTGAACCAACTCCGCAACCCTCATCACTCCCGGAGGACCCGGAGGAACAGGAGCGGATGCAGCAGCGGGAGCGAGAGGAGCATGAGCGGGTGCAGCAGAGGGAGATGTATGGTTGGAGCTGTGGGGCGAAGGGGAATCCTGAAAATGGCTGGAATCCCGAGACTGGCTCCCCGTACCACCACGACCACGACGCTGTCGAGGCCGGGTCTGATCATCATGAGACCTGTAAATTAAAAAAATATATTTAATAAATACAGAAATATATAAATTAATTTTTTTATTAAAAAAAAATCCCAAATAATTTAATCACAGAAAAAGATTTATATATATTAAATTTTTTTAATAAATATATAAAAATAGTTCTAATAAACAAAAATAGTTTTAATAAATAAAAATTGTTTAATAATTAAAATGTTTTGTAAAATCCAAAAAATCGAATTTATATAGAAATTTTTTTTTGTAAAATCCAAAAAATCGAATTTATATAGAAAAATCGTTTTGTAAAATACAAAAATCGATTTATATACAAAAATTGATTTTATAAATACAAAAAATAAAAAAATTATAAAAAAATTCTAAATCAATTCAACAAAACAAATTATTCAACCAAATCACAATTCTAAACCTATTATACAACCAAATCACAATCCTAACCAATCACCCTAACAAAAATCTATCAAAACTACACAAAAACCTAACAAATAGAACCTAAGAGAGTGGGATAGGGTCCTTACATGATTTGTGTAAGAGAAGAGGGAGATCGCCGGAGATATCGTCGGATTTCAGGGGGAAATCGCCGGAGAGAAAGAGAGGAGTCGCGCAGAGGAAGAAGAGAGAAATGGGGAAGAAGAAGGGGCTCGTGGTTATAAAACCTAGGGTCCGACGGACATTATCCGTCGGAATTCCGTCGGAATTCTAATTTCAATTTTCGCGAAATATTTGCCCGGTAAAATGAAAATATTCCGAGGAAATTCCGACAGATAGTAAAATATCCGTCGGAATTTCCTCGGAATATTCCGAGGAAATACCGAGGAACTAGTGTTTGGGGTTTCAAAACATCAATTTTTTTGCCGTATTTCATTTCTTATACAATTGTAATGCATACCATTGAGGATTCTTTGTATACATGAGCATAAACCATGAAATAACAAATTTCAAAACTAATTGAAAGTATTCCCTTTACCGTTCGTTAAAAGGTATAAGTGTTTCTCTTATGTTGCGAGATTTCGTTCATACAATCGGAAAAGTGTTAATTATACGGTAAGGAACAAATTTTTGACTTCATAATGAACGTAAGACACTTAATAAGGGTTATATAGGTGTTATTCAAACGGCAAAACGTTGTTTTCGGTTTAAAAACCCTATTTCCTCGGAATTTCCTCGGATTATTCCGAGGGAACTCCGACGAAACCCTCTTCTTCCTCGAAATTTCCTCGGAATATTCCGAGGAAATTCCGACGAACTAGTGTTTGGGGTTTCAAAACGTAATTTTTTTTAAAAAAACGCATCGATCGATGCGTTTTTGAACAAAAACAAATCGATCGATTACTAAGATGGCCCGGGCCGTAAGATTGTGATCGATCGATGAGAGTATCCCATCGATCTATCGACAATCTGAATTGTTCCTCGGAATTTCCTCGGAAAATCTTGTATGTTTTTTTAAAAATGCATCGATCGATGCGTTATAGAACAAAAACGCATCGATCGATTACTAGGATGGACCGGGCCGTAAGATTGTGATCGATCGATGAGATTAACCCATCGATCTATCGACAATCTGAATTGTTCCTCGGAATTTCATCGGAAAATCTTGTATGTTTTTTTAAAAATGCATCGATCGATGCGTTATAGAACAAAAACGCATCGATCGATTACTAGGATTTACGGGGCCGTAAGATTGTGATCGATCGATGAGAGTAACCCATCGATCTATCGACAATCTGAATTGTTCCTCGGAATTTCGTCGGAAAATCTTGTATGTTTTTTTAAAAATGCATCGATCGATGCGTTATAGAACACAAACGCATCGATCGATTACTAGGATGGACCGGGCCGTAAGATTGTGATCGATCGATGAGAGTATCCCATCGATCGATCGACAATCTGAATTGTTCCTCGGAATTTCCTCGGAAAATCTTGTATGTTTTTTTAAAAACGCATCGATCGATGCGTTATAGAACAAAAACGCATCGATCGATTACCAAGATGGCCCGGGCCGTAAGAATGTGATCGATCGATGCGTTATAGAAACAAAACGCATCGATCGATGCGTGTTCGGAAAACAGAATTATAAGGCAAAACCCGACCTTTTTTGGATCTAAACCTTAGAACTCTCATCCCCTCCGATTTCCCCTATAATTCGCCCCCCCCTTTCTCTCTCTATAATCATCCGATTTGAACAATTTTGGGCTCTATTCCACTTGATTTTTCGAGCTCTACCTGATTCCTACACTCGTCTTCACCCTAAGACAGGTATACTCCGCGAATCTCCACATTCTGAAATCGTGTTCTTGAGCAATTTTTTGGGTTTTGTGAATTTCTTATTTCCGTGTTGATTCCTTGATCAAATATGCATGAAACAGATGTTTAAACATGGAATAGAACACAATTGTCTGTGATCAACGAGTTTGGAACATGATTTGAGATGATTTAGGGATAGAGAATTTTTTTCAATTTCGTTTTTTTTTATCACAACTCGATTTTGCTTTTCATTTTCATGTTCAGCTTTGCCTTCTTAATTGATTATAACCATGTTGAGAGCAATGATTCTATTTTGTAGAGAATGAAGCGCACGAAAACATCAGCAAAGAAAAACACACAAGAAGCGGGTTCGTCACAGCTGGAGAAGCAAAGGCCAAAGAAGTGGGATAAGTCTGATACCACCCACTACAACAACATGAAGAAGGTAGCCGTTCCGGCTACACAACTAGCATGTCCTGAGACGATGACAATATTGGGAATCAAAGCAGACATTGAAGGACTGTTCCAGAACATGGGTCTAGGCCAACTATGCAACCTCAAGGAACCCACTTATCCGGAGTTGGTACGCCAGTTCATAGCATCCGCATACGTCACCCGTCCCGATGATAGCCATCAGGAAGGTTTTCTGGCATTCGTAGTGCAGAAAGTATACTATGAGGTATCTTTCACAGACCTCTGCGGACTATTTGGATTGAGTGCGGGGAGAGGACATATGGTCTTTATTGGACTTCAGAGCTGTTGAACTTCTGGGAAACGATTGGCACAGGGGTTTATAGATCTTCTCAGGCAAAGGAGTCACTTATCCGGAGCCCAGTACTGAGATATGCGACACGCCTCATTGGCTCATTGCTATACGGGACAACCACAGCCGCATCAGTCACGCAATGGGAGTTGTGCCTCCTGTACCAAGGTGTGAGGCATTTGCTACCGGCATTTGGAAACTCTACATTCCCACCTGCTACTGCCTTCAACATGGGAGCGGTGCTGGCCGCAAACTTAGCAGGATACAAGGGGAAAGTAACCAAATCCAAGAGCAATGCATGTGGATTTGGTGCAGTGATTACTCGGATCCTTAGACATGTGGGTGTAGACTGTGAGAACCACCAGGTAGCACTGGACAGATCGAACAACATTGCTTGGAACTACCTGGATGTCATTTCTCTAGTAAGTAAGGAGTTCATAGCTGGTCCCCACTCGAGGATCGATCGGGATGGTCCTTACGTCTACGTATTCCAGGACCGAGCGAAGAAAACACTCTACTGCCACCTGCCTCAGATCGGCCTGACTGCTCTACTTTCAGAGGCTGCAGTTGAGTTTCTACCCCCTGCTACCGCACTAGTAGACAAGCCATCCTTCTTCACGCCAAAATATCAGACCAAAGGCAAGGGCGTGGTTGATGAAGAAGGACAAGATGAGGCTGCACAAGCCATTCCAGATGATTCACAACCCCATCAGCTACTCCCATCAGACTCCAGCCAGTACAAGCTGCAAGAGCTTCCACCGAACGCCACTTCGCGCCAGCAACAACATTGGAGAGATCAGAGCATAAAGACAAACAACGACATGCTACACAAGATCTGGGCTGCCATTTCACGTATCAGGCCGTGTCGTTGCCAAAAGGATGATGTAGTTCATCGGGACAACTCTCCATCCAGCTCTGGTTCGGGTTCGAGTGGTACACACAGGTAAGAAAGAGGTCCAAGAGACCCAACGATGCAGGAACATCTGGAGCAGGAGACGAGGAGTAGGAGCTATCACCGGCTATTTTATTTTCTTTTCTATTCTAACGTTTTATGGTCTTATTTTCTGTTAATTTTGAACTGAGTTTTTTTTTAGGTTTCTTAATTATGAGTTCGTATTTCTTTTACATGGTTTCTTTGTTTTATTTGGTTGTGTTTTGTAGCTTTTAATTCGTATTCAGCTTTGCCTTGCTAGATAAACCAAATAACTATTATCCGAGGAAAGAGGTTATATCAAGTGTTCCTCGGAATTTCCTCGGTATTTCTTAAAAAAAAAAAAAAATAAGTTCAATGGTAGTCTGTTTCCGAGTCATCATCACCAGATGAATCTGAATCTGGATCTTGGTGAAACTCTCCAATTACTGGTTCATCCTCTACGTGAACGACGGCTTCCTCTCCAAAGTCGGTTAAATCGACTACAAGGCCAACTCCAGCTAAATCTTCTGCTGCACTACAGTTGCCGGATGTGCTTGGTTGTAGTGGGTCTTCCAGCTCAGAACTTCCCTGAACTCGGCCTCTCGGGTTGAGTCTTGTAACAGTAACCCATGGATCATCTCTGTTCCTTACCCGGGGGTACTTGATATAACAAACCTGTAACATTTAGAAAAATTATAAATTAATACACATGATGATGAATCATTCTGAATAATTAACATTTAATTACCTGATCGGCCTGGGAAGCAAGAATGAAAGGATCATAATATTGCAGCTTTCGCCTCGAATTTACTGATGTAACACCAAATGCATCTGTTCTCACACCTCGATCTGGGGTGTTGTCGTGCCAATCACAATAGAAAACAGTACAGCGCAATCCAACCATGCCCAAATACTTGATTTCCAAAATCTCATGTATGTGTCCGTAGTATACATCATCTCCTGATGCAGAACAAACGCCAGCATCATAAGTCGTACTCGAACGTCTCCTCTTCTGAGTTGTGAATGCATATCCTCGAGTACAAAATCTCGGATATGACTTCACAACAAAGTTTGGTCCAACGACCATCTCACGTATCCAATCGTCAAATGTTTCACCTCTGGCCAAACCAGCAGACACCTATTAATAGCACATATATATATATTATATCAATAAATGTGAATTAGTATAAATATGTGATAAAATATATTTTAATTTGTTTAAAGCACTCACATAAGTAAACATCCATCCAGTAAATTCTCTCTGCTTCATTTCTTCTAGTTCGTCCTCTGTGGCGTATCTATACTCGAACCGCTTTTCTGCCATGAAAATCCTGTATATGATGACAATAATGTAATTAATTAAGATTTAAATTTCAACTTGTTAAAATAAAAATTTGTAAGCTCATTTATTTACCTCTCATATTGAAGAACGTCTTCGCAGTTGGTGAGCAAATATGTTTGCAAATGACTGCGCTCCTGCTCAGTAAGTCGACGGTCCTTTGGTTTTCCGCTAAGTCGTCCAACGTCTGTGAAAATGTCTGGAACCGTAACATGATATGTTGCCCGTTCGCCTCTATCATCATGCCGAGCAGGTCTTCTGTTTTTGGTCTGAACTTCTGCTGGAAAGTAGTACTCGGCAAAGTTTGAAGTTTCTTCATTGATCATCTGTGCGACTATAGAACCTTCCACCCTACTTAAATTTTTCACCATCTTCTTCAAATGGAACATATACCGCTCATACAGATACATCCATCTATACTGCACAGGACCACCAAGTTCCAATTCTCTTGCCAGGTGAATAACAAGATGCTCCATAACATCAAAAATGAGGGAGGAAATATCTTCTCAAGGTTGCACTGAATCACGGCTATGTTAGTCTTCAAATTTTCAATACCTTCAAGAGTCACTGATCTCGTGCATAAATCGCGGAAGAAACCACTTATCCCTGCAATTGCTTCATGAACATTTCGTGGTAATATTTCCTTGAAGGCGAACGGAAGGAGGCGCTGCATCATTACATGGCAATCGTGGCTTTTCAAGCCAGTAAACTTTCCTTCCTTTCTGTCGATACAGTTACGCAAATTTGATGCGTAACCGTCTGGAAATTCCACATCGTTTGAAATCCAATCAAAGAACGCATCTTTTCCCGCTGCATCAAGTCGGTATATGGGAAAAGGAGCCCTACCATTCTCATCAACATGAAGTTCTGAACGAGCACATATATCGACTAAATCCAGTCTTGACTTCAAATTATCCTTTGTTTTACCTTGAACATTAAGGATCGTGTTCATGAGATTGTCAAAAAAGTTCTTCTCAATATGCATGACATCTAAATTATGCCTTAGCAGATGATCCTCCCAGTATGGCAGATCCCAGAAAATACTTTTTTTGTGCCAGTTATGTAGTTCTCCAACAGCATCTACCGGAAAACGCTCATGTCCACCGACTTCTGGCGTCCTTTCTGCACCAAAATCTCTTAGTTGTATCTTCAAATCTTTCCCACAAATTTCCGGAGGTGGACTGTCAAACACCCTCTTGTTCTTCGTAAACAATTCCTACTCCTACGATATGGATGATCAGGTGGTAGGAATCTCCTGTGACAGTCAAACCAACACGTTTTCCTTCCGTGCTTTAGTTGGAAAGCATCAGTGTTATCTTGACAATATGGACATGATAGCCTTCCATGCGTTGTCCATCCAGACAACATACCATATGCTGGAAAATCACTTATTGTCCACATTAGTACTGCCCGCATTTGAAAGTTTTCTTTACACGAAACATCGTATGTTTCAGCACCTTGAGCCCATAGTTGTTGCAACTCATATATTAGTGGCTGAAGAAACACATCAAGTGATCTCTTAGGATGCTCTGGTCCGGGAACGAGAATCGAGAGAAACAAAAACTCTCGTCGCAAGCACAAGTTTGGGGGGAGGTTGTATGGTGTAAGAATGACGGGCCATAGAGAATACTGTCTTCCACTCTTGCCAAACGGACTGAAACCATCAGTACATAATCCAAGGTAGACATTTCTTCTCTCATACGCAAAGTCGGGATACTTTGATTGGAAATGCTTCCACGCTTTTGCATCTGAAGGATGTCTGATCTCACCATCTGTTGAGTGCTCCGCATGCCATCTCATTGGTTGCGCTGTGCGTTCAGACAGATACAACCTCTGCAACCTTTCCGTCAAAGGTAAATACCACATCCTTTATATGGCACTGGAACTCTTCCAATTGTATCTTTATAACGAGGCTTTCCACAAAATTTGCATGTAACCCGCTGTTCATCCACCCTCCAATAAATCATGCAGTTGTCGCTGCATACATCTATTACCTGATACGATAAACCAAGACCAGCTACGAGTTTCTGAACCTCGTAGTATGAACCAGGAGCTACATTATCCTCGGGTAGAATACCTTTTACAAATCAGCAATCGCATCCATCCACACAGTCTTCAGCCAAATTATAATCTGTTTTAATGCCCATCAATCTTGTAGCAGATGATAAAGCTGAATGACCATCTCTGCAACCTTCGTACAATGGTTGCTTTCCAGCATCCAACATATCATAAAATCTCCTAGCTTCTGCATTGGGTAAATCTTCCCCTCTAAAATGATCATTTACCATCTGCTCAGTACCTACACCATAATCTACATCCGTTCTAATTGGTTCTTCTAATCTAACCGCTGGCTGAGGTTCACTAGTACTACCATGTTCATAATCAGTTTCCCCATGATGATACAAAATTTGTAACTAACTTCGTGTAAACCCACTCAAATATAGATGAGTCCAAACATCCCACTCTTTAATAACCTTTCTATTTTTACAATTAGAGCAAGGACATCTTAACATACCTGTTTTTGCTTCCGGTTGTCGGTGAACTAACCCCATGAATTCAGTTATACCTCGTTGGTATTCTTCCGTAAGCAATCTCGTGTTCGGATCCAAATGAGGTCGATCGATCCAAGAACGAAAATAATTTGAAGAAGACATATTTTTTATGAATCAAATTCGTGTGTAAATAGAGTAAGAGGGAGGATGAAGATATGAAGTGAATGAAGAGGAAGAGGAGTGCTTGTATTTATAGTTTAAATCCTGCCGACATACCGAGGAAATTCCGACGGAATTCCGACGGACAAACTAGTTCGTCGGAATTTCCTCGGAATTTTGTAAAATCCCCCAACGGCTCTCCAACGGCTATAATATTTCCTCGGAATTCATCGGTTTTTTCCGAGGAACACAGTTTTCCTCGGAATTTCCTCGGAATATTCCGACGGACTGTAGTTTCCTCGGAATTCCGTCGGTATATTCCGAGGAAATTCCGAGGAACCCCAATTTTGTGTTTCCTCGGAATTTCCTCGGAAATTCCTCGGTATATTCCGAGGATTTCATTTTCCGTCGGAATGTCCGTCAGAATATCGCTGTTTTCTTGTAGTA
>NW_026014655.1:0-18268 GCF_020379485.1 Brassica napus
TAAAGATCTTTAAAAAGTTTAAAAAATCTTTTTCTAACCATTTTATATATTATTGTTCAGGTGAAAGTTTGAACAAAAATTGCATCCAATAACCTCCAAAAAAAAAACAAATTACAAACTAACTAAATCTCATTTTCTCTCGTTTTTTTCTTCTTTCTCTTTCTACTCTCTCTCTAAAAAACTATTTTGATTTTTTTTTTTGTGGATTATCTCACAAATAAACCCTTTAAAACTAGCTGGAAGCTAAGAATCTTGGATATAAAGCTCAAAAATGTATTACAAGTTGTTAACTATCAATGTTGATGTCACCATTTAAAAAACGATCGTCAGTTTCAGAAAAAAGTTTTACTAACGACAAAGTCTTTCCAGTTACAAGGTCTTTAGTTTTCAATACTTGGTAATATTCATGACCAGCGACTTATGAGTTTTTTGGTCTTTAGTTTCAAATACTTGATAGTATTATTTAATAGAGAGTATTGGCCCAATATACCTTAGTGGACTCGAAATTGGAAAACTACCCTAAAGCCTGAAAACCCCACAAACAATGTATCCCATTGTGTGTGTGTCATGACGGAAATACCCCTACCGCCAAGGGAAGTACGATCACAGCGTGGGGAGAGATAGATTTGGTATGATCTTTCCAGTACAATCTTAGGGTTGCGGATAAATATAAGGTCTCCAGCTATTTCTTTCCCTTCCACTCGTTTTGCTACAGCAATGTGCAAGGTACACTATGAAATTTGCAGGAAATCTGGAAAATATCTATGTGTAGCAGAGAATGGCAGGATTTAGAGGTTAACGAAAACAGTGTATGGTTTCGGATTCTCTATTTAATGGAGTCCTCCAAATCGATAAATGTCAACTTGTTTTATAGAAAGAGAAGAAGACTGTTAAAGCGAGAGTGTTGCATAAAGTAGTCTCCTTTTATAGTAGTCGTTATCCTTCCAATTTAGGTATGTTTTATCTTTTGTTTTCTACCATTAAAGATGATTTCAGACTTTTTGAGTAGACGTTATCTTCCAGATTTAGGTTTATTCATTTTTTTTTGTTTTTACCCATTAAAGATGATTTCAGACATTGTGAATATTCGTTATCGTTCAGATATTGTTTTGTCTTTTTTTGTCTTCTACCATTAAAGTGATTTTTTGTACAGATGAAACTTGTTGCTTCAATGTCACCATTTGTCATGTTGTCTTTTTTTTTGAAGATCATAGTGTTTACATCTAACATAAAATTGTGCCTGATATTAATTTTGTTGTCTGCAAAATCCTAGGAAATTAACAACACAATGACTTGTTTGTACTCAAAATTGCAGATAAGTGGTTCGTAATGGGCCAGTTAGTAAACTGGTTGTTGGTGTGTGGAATTGTTGGTGTGTGGAAACAAGTTGGAATTCGTGGTTGGCTGTTCCTGGAAGATCCGACGGAGCGAAGATACGACGTCATGGTTCACGAGAACCAGACTTACGCATCTCTGATGGATCTTGTGCGAACACGATACAGTGTAGGAACAGAAACCGCAGGTGTGCCTGACTTTTGAGTTTCCGGAGTGGATGAGGATCCCCGCAGATGTGGCATGGCCACCGGTGGATGTCAGGGAGGATGGAGATGTGGATCTATTCATGTCGGTGAGACTTGAAATCCAAGATTTGAAGCTAATGGTGACTATAGGCAACAATGTAGTTGCACGTTATCTTTCCAGAGGAGGGATAACTATACAATTATCGGGAGTTCAAGTGGAAACTTAGATGTTAATGTGAACCCTTTCTGTGGTATCTCTGATGTTAGTCATCTACCACTGAGGGGTGTGAATGAATATCGTGGTGGTTTAACGGATGGTGCTGCGTATTGGGAAAGTATTCTTGGCCAGGGGGAAATGACAACTGGTCAGCAGTCTCTCCTAGGCGTGTGCACGGATGATGACGATACCACACAACTGAGAAGCCCTCGGTTAACCCAAGGGAAGCCTCCATTTGCTAATGCTATGGAGACAAGCGAGGGAACAGAATCATCAACAGACTCCTCAGCTGCTCCACTGAATGCATTCCCCCGATCGCTGGTTATGGAGTGATAAGATTGAAGGAGGGCATTCATCAGCCTGTTGCCAATCCGAGTTTGGCCCTGACAATAGGTATGCTATAAGGACTACAATAGCTACTACGTCTATATGTTAGCAGTTGTGTTATATATGTTAACACGTATGTTATTAAAATTTATGTTACCTTGTCAGTTGGACAGCAAAAAAGGCCTCCGTCTATACTTGATTACATTACCAGGGTAAAGGAAAAGTGTCGGAGGGGGGTGTTGTTGATAAGACACAAGTGAGCGCTTCCGGTGGTTCACTCTCTCCTAGTAGGAACCCAAACTTTGCAGATCCATTACCCTATGATGACTCCGCTGATGAAGGTGAGTGTACATACACCATCTTATTTGTATAATTATTTGGACCCCAACAACTTGTCAGTAATCTATATTTTAACCTCATTTGGAACAGATATCGCTGCTGAAGGAAATCAACATTTGTTTGTCAGGCAAGTCTTCATGGATCGAACTGCTTTCAAGACACACATGTCGCTGTATGCGTTGGCCAAAAAGTTCCCCTTTATCTGTCGTCGATCAGAACCTGGAAAAATGGTGCTAGCGTGTAAGGGCACCAACTGCGAGTGGAGAGTGTACGCAAGTAAGCTGGCCGGGTGTCCAACGTTCCAGATTAAGCGTGTGGATGAGGAGCATAACTGTACTGTAGACGAGCGCGGTGACTTCAAGAGGCATGCAACATCTAATCTGATAGGTGAGATGGTCCGGAACAAGTATGCTGGTGTTGGCGTTGGTCCTAAGCCAGGAACCCTTAGGGAGTTCATGCGCACTGATCACCATGTTCCCATAACATACTGGAAGGCTTGGAAATCTAGGGAAGTTGCAATTGAGAAAAGCTTTGGTAACACTAAGGACGCCTACAAGATGCTCCTTCTTATCTGGAGCAGTTGGCTCTCGCTAATCCTGGTTCTGTCGTTGCTATAGAAACAACACGTGATGCTGGAGACGTCCAACGTTTCAAATATCTCTTCATCTCACTTGCCGCTTCTGTTAAGGGTTATAGCTACATGAGAAAGGTGATTGTAGTAGACGGCACTCACCTTAAAGGGAAGTATGTTGGCTGCTTACTCACTGCTAGTGCGCAAGACGGAAATTACCAAATTTTCCCTATTGCCTTTGCTGTGGTTGATGGAGAAAACGACAGCTCCTGGACTTGGTTCTTCCAAAAGATTTGGAGGTCGTGGAGGATGGGTATGATCTGGTCTTGTCTCCGACAGGCACAAGTCCATCTACGCTGCTCTTCTGAAGGTACGATCACGATCTATTACTTGGATTTCAATGACGTGGTTATCTGATAACTAAAATATTAGCGCTTAAGTTATATGATTGACTAAACGAAACAGGATGTATTGCTATGTGCAGATGTACCCCCGAGCCAAGCATTTTGCTTGTCTTCTCCATCTGCAGCGGAACATCGTCACTATGTTCAAGAAGAAGCACCTAGCTTACTTGGTCTCGAAGGCAGCTAGGGCCTACCGTGTCTCTGATTTCTACAGGCACTTCAATGAGATAAAGATGGTCGACATTAACTGTGCTGATTATCTAGTCAGGGTTGGTTTCGAACATTGGACTCGGTCCCACTGTCATGGCTTGCGTTACAATATTATGACCAGTAACATAGCCGAGTCACTCAATGCCGCTTTGGCGGAAGCAAGGGGATATCCAATAGTTGTGCTTGCTTGATTACATTAGGTCTATGCTGATGAGTGGTTGTCAGGAAGGCGTGAGGCATCAGCTGGGTGCAGCGGTGTTGTGACGCCAAAGGTAGAAGAGCTGATGTCCAAGAATTTCAGTGTTTCAACTGGGTTGCTTGTCCGTCACATCAATGGGGGTGAGTTTGAGGTTCGTGGCATGGATGGACACCCTTTCAGGGTTGACCTTGATAAGAAGGTTTGTAGCTGCCTAGAGTTTGATATGCTCTTGATCCCCTGTGAGCATGCTGTCGCTGCTGCGATGCACTCAAAGCGCAGGATAGATGCTCTCGTTGGTGAGAAGTTCACGCAACACTTGGGCAGCTGCTTACTCCATGAGCATCAATCCCACCAGTGATTATATGACTCCAGCTGCTGAGGCTGACACTCTTGGTGCGCTGAACCTTGCACCGCCAAATACAAGACGCCCACCAGGGAGGCCTAAGAAGACAAGGATCTTCTCGCGTGGTGAATTCAAAGTAAGGGAGTTAACAATTTTTGGAAAATTTTCATTCTAGTTTAACAGTTAATTTGTTTATGGGTCCTTATTACTATATCTTGACACACTGGTTTGATTATGCAGAGTGGTCTCCGTTGGCGTCGCCCAAGTACTTGTAGGAAGTGCGGTGGAGCGGATCACAACCGTGCCACCTGTAAAATGCCAATATGAGAAGGTGTAAGTTATTAGGGGGCCAATGGAATGAAGTCTTTTGATAAAGGTATGATGTGGGGGCGACCGATTTTCTTTGTTTAATATCAATGCCTCCGACATTCTCCTGCGATAGTCCCAGTGAGAATGACGGTAATTCGATCAGAGATAAAAGGAATTCGATCTGGGAAAATGGTAACTTTATGTACTCAGCTTCCAAGCTAAAATTAATTAGCAACTACGTGAATGTTTATGATCTAATTTGGGCGTGAGCATACCTCGGTGTCGGCTAGTGTCTCTTCTTCATCGACTGTAGGCAGTTGAGCAATGCGGGATGTGTGCTCCTGAGATACTATGGGGGTGACGTTAAATCCTTCCACTTCCGTAACCACAACATGTTCCACGCTTTCGTGATCTGTAGCTACGCCCAAAGGGAGGTTGTGACTATTCTCTGTTGCCGTTAACTGTAAGAGGGTAGGACCTATTAATTATAATAATGACTACATATAAAGTGTAGCAGTTGTAATAAACCACCATATACTTACATCATTTGGGATTGAGAACTCTTGAACATCATTGATCACCTTGTTTATTACCTCGTCCGCTCGTAATTGGCTATCGTTGTCCTCACCGTGTAGCAATGGCTCTTTCCTTGTTAGTGGCGACCACGCCCCACCTGATTGATTTCCATGTTCTTTAGGTGATAGCAACGGTCCCGCAGAATTGGCAGTGTCAACATTTTCTCCCCCGCTCTGTCCTCTCCCACTAGTGTCTTCCTCGCGCACTGCGGTAGACATTTGTTTTCCAAGAAAACCAATGATGCTCCGAATCACTGCACCCTCCATCTTCTCACGTTGAGCTATAATAACTTTGCCAAGACTCTGCTCGATTTTTGCAGCTTCCCATGATAAAGCATCCGCGATTTTCTTGTTAATTATGCCTGCAATAAGGTTGCAATACGGCTGGAAGCACCAATGTCAACTGCATCCGTAGCGAGAACGTCGGGTAGGCTCTCTGGTTCCTTTTTATCTTTACCCTCTTTTTCTTTTTGTTTCTTTTCAGCCCTCATACGAGACAGATCGACGCCGGTTAAGCCCCCAACAAACATTGCCTTGTTGAAAACTTTGCCATTTTGAATTAGGCGGACAAGGTTATCGACAGTCTCATCGTCGACCTCGTCATCCCACTCCAACTGATTACGCGAGTGTGTAGTATCCTCAATCATGGATATGACCTCCGTCTGAAATGCATAGAAAATAAATAAGCAGCTGATCATTTTAGTGGTATGTGTCAATGGTGACGCTGATACTACCTACTACTATATATTTATAAGCTTAGTAGCCACTTAATATGTTGACTTATAATAAAACATGTGATCGTTAAGTGTTATAGGGTACGGTTACCCTAGTAGTGCAGTCGCATATAGAATGATGTAGGGGATTAGAGCAGGTTAGCAGACAATAATATTAATACCAATTACTTGTCGCTAAGTTATATTTTTAAACTTAGCATCTATTTTTCTCTTGCCTAGTACTACAGTTATTTAACACATATCAATCTTAACAACCACCATGTATCGACAGATGGTCTAAGTTTTAAAAAGCAAGCTAACCTTTGCCTCCTCATCTAGGTCTCTGGCGTGAGTTGGGTTGACATAGTATCAGACCGTCTTGGGCTGTGGCGCTGGGGCATCTGTTTCTTCTTCTACTTCAGCTTCAGTGTCATTACATCCCGACTCAGATTCACTGTCAGACTCAATCACAACAACAGGTTCTGACTGCGGGACAACCTCTTTAATCTGAGGAACGGCAGCCATGAATACAAGTTGAATGGCATCTACGAATCCAGGCAATGCAATGCTGGATTGGGAGAGTAAGATTTCGTCTTTCTTCTTGATTCCAGTTACCAGCATCTCAAATGTTACTCTCCCCCAGGGATAAGCAAGAAACTCACTGAAGTCACGAATCAATTCAACGTGCTCCGGGATAATACGGGGGAGGTGAGATGTCGGAAGTAAAAAGCATGACGTGAATGCAAGACATGCATACTTCAGCCGCATCTCGCGGTCTTTAACCTTCTTCTTTTTCAGCATTTCTATCGCTGCATCAACTGGACAGAACTTGAGAGACCCAAAGAGTTCACCCCAATATAGCTTCTCTGTAATAGGATTCTTCTTCCTTTTGATGTTCTTTTTGATAATCTTGTTGCAATTAAGCCCAGTTACATGAGCAAACTCTTGAAGAGACATCCTAATAGGTTTACCAGCGAACAAGAACCAGATCTCTTTTTTTTTCTTCACCCTGAGTATACGCACAATGACGAACTGACCAAAGGTACCTGAAAACGAAGGGTTTTCTGCTTGCGAAATGATCTTCCCAAAGGTTGTATTCCGCATAAACTCGACTTCATCAGGTTTCAAGACTTCAATTATGGAATCAATTCTCTTGGGTTTGTGGTAGGTGTTCACTCTCTCTCCAGCAGGTTTTTCACCAGCGGCAAACATGCGTTCTGGAATCTGTATCTCTTCCATTTCGTCTGTTGGGAACTTCTGAGATTTTTGGAGACTTTTGGAGAGAAAAATAGTTTTGTAACTACTTCAAGAATGAGAACTGATAACGGTGACTAGAAGGTGGAGACTTTACAATCGTCCTATTAAACTGACAAAAGAAGTAATTCAAGGCTCTTCAATTGCCCCCGGTGTCATTTGGGAAGATCTTGGTAGTACAAGTGATGTCGTGTGATAGGTCTCGCCCTATACTAGTGTCTGACATCAAATTTGCCAGCGGTGTGCTATGGTATAGGCGTTGTAGGGGTCTTTCGGTATATAAAAAAAAGGTACAGTAACGTAAAAGGTGAAATGGTAGTTCTCTAATTTCAGCGATTTCCGTGTGTATAGCACCTAATTCTCTATTTAATATTCTATATAAATAAATTCAGTACTGATCTGTAAATTGTATAAAAATATAAAATCCATTTAAATTGCCACCAAACACTGTACACTACAAGAAAACATCAAGGATTCTGAGGGAAAAAATCGTCGGAATTTCGTCGGAATATCGTTATTCCGACGCAATTCCGACGAAAACGTCGTCGGAAATAATTCCTCGGAATTTCTTTTTTCCTCTGAAATCCCTCGGAATTTTCCGACGGAATTCCGAGGAAATAAATTTCCGAGGAAATTCCGAGGATCCCTTGTTTGTCGGAAAAGTCCTCGGAATATACCGAGGTAGAACTTCGTCGGGATAATTCCTCGGAAGTTCATCGATCGATGCGTGTTTGGACATATATACATCGATCGATAGGAGTATACCGACGGACTTTTTCCTCGGTTTATTCCGAGGAACTGTTCCCTCGGTATATTCCGAGGGATCCGTTCCTCGGAATTTTCCGAGGGAGTTGTCCCTCGGAAAATTCCGAGGGAAATGTCCCTCGCTATATTTTTTAAAAAAAACGGATCGATCGATGCGTTTTTGTTCAAAAACGCATCGATCGATGTAGTGAAAAATATAATTAATTTCCTCGAATGTAAAAAATATTAATTTTTTTGAAAAAATAAAATTTCTGAAATTTAAATTCGAAAATATGAAATTAAAAGTAAAATTGAAATCATACTAATTAATATTCAAAGTTTCACAAATAAAAATAAAACATTCCGAGATTGGGGAAAAAAAAACTACGGGTCTGGCACGTCCGGGAACACCTCGTTCGGGTACATCCTCTGCATCATCTCCATCATTTGCTGGTTCAGCCTCCTCTGTGCCTCATAGCCCGCCTGTTGAGCCGCCATCTGGGTCTCCAACAAAGATATTCGATCATCTTTGTCCTTCAACTGAGCCGTAAGTACTTCTGGATCAACAAAGGGCGGTGGTGCAGAAGAAGGAGGAACCGACCGGGTGCGACGACCCAAACCGAACAAACGTCCCTTCTTCTTTGGAACCGACTGAATAGAAAAAAGCCAAATTTAGAAATTTAAACCAAGAAATAAATGAATTGAACTTTAAAAAAAAAGAACTTACGGATTCAACGATTTCGTTGATTCGAAACCGGGACAAGTTGGTCGAAGCCGTCGAAGCGTCATCCTCGGTTTGAAGCTGAGACACTTCGTCTACCACCTGAGTTTGGACCAGGTCGACCACGTCCCTCACAAGACCGTCATCAATCTGGCCGGTCTTCTTGTTGGTATACGCCCTCCTCATTAGGGCGAGATCATCGACCGGCTCGCCATCATTTTCTTCCGCCTTGAAAAAAAACATAAAATTAAAGAAACATTAGAAATTAGAAGAAATGCACAATAAATTTAAATTCTGAAACTCAAATAATTGAAGAAAAAGCGGTTGAACTTACCATGCGATCTCCGAGAGTGGCAATAGATTGAGCACCCAAGTTATGCTTGTAGATGCCCTTCCCTTTACGGTCGCTCCTGCGGTTGGTGGAGTTGGTGGAAGAAGTTTCTTTCGTCTCCTCCTTATCCCAATGCGCACACAACTCCTTCCAGACCGTGTCGTTCATCGACTTTGGGACCTTTTAATTAAAAAAAAAAAAAAAGTTTAATAAATTAAAAAATAGTTTAATAAATTAAAAAATTGTTTAATAAATTAAATCGAACCTTATTGATTTCCCACTTCTTCTTCCACTCGTGGATCTGCTTCCCATAGTTGTCCATTACTTTATGGACGAAGTGGTGATAGATAAAGAGCGTCTCATCGGAATTCCAGTTGAACTCTTGCTGAAAAAAAAACACAATTAGTAGAAAATTTATATTAAAGATTAAAAATATAAGTAAAAAATTAGAATACTTACCGCAAACTGACGAAACCACAGAACCTGCTTGTCGGTTGGGAAGTGAGTGAAAGTCGGATGTCCACTGTCGAGGGCCGAGTACATCATACGGTTGATCCATGCGCTGATCCCGTTCCCGGATCGGTTGAACCTTATTAAAAGAACAAACGGTTAATAATGAATCCAAATTTAAAGAAAAAAAAATGTTTAATTACCATGTTTGACCCCGTCCATGTGGATACGGAGTGAGATACGGAAGATGGTCACGACCGGGCTGTTGAACCAACTCCGCAACCCTCATCACTCCCGGAGGACCCGGAGGAACAGGAGCGGATGCAGCAGCGGGAGCGAGAGGAGCATGAGCGGGTGCAGCAGAGGGAGATGTATGGTTGGAGCTGTGGGGCGAAGGGGAATCCTGAAAATGGCTGGAATCCCGAGACTGGCTCCCCGTACCACCACGACCACGACGCTGTCGAGGCCGGGTCTGATCATCATGAGACCTGTAAATTAAAAAATATATATTTAATAAATACAGAAATATATAAATTAATTTTTTTATTAAAAAAAAATCCCAAATAATTTAATCACAGAAAAAGATTTATATATATTAAATTTTTTAATAAATATATAAAAATAGTTCTAATAAACAAAATAGTTTAATAAAAAAAAATTGTTTAATAATTAAAATGTTTTGTAAAATCCAAAAAATCGAATTTATATAAAATTTTTTTTGTAAAATCCAAAAAATCGAATTTATATAGAAAAATCGTTTTGTAAAATACAAAAATCGATTTTATATACAAAAATCGATTTTATAAATACAAAAAAAAAAAAATTATAAAAAAATTCTAAATCAATTCAACAAAACAAATTATTCAACCAAATCACAATTCTAAACCTATTATACAACCAAATCACAATCCTAACCAATCACCCTAACAAAAATCTATCAAAACTACACAAAAACCTAACAAATAGAACCTAAGAGAGTGGGATAGGGTCCTTACATGATTTGTGTAAGAGAAGAGGGAGATCGCCGGAGATATCGTCGGATTTCAGGGGGAAATCGCCGGAGAGAAAGAGAGGAGTCGCGCAGAGGAAGAAGAGAGAAATGGGGAAGAAGAAGGGGCTCGTGGTTATAAAACCTAGGGTCCGACGGACATTATCCGTCGGAATTCCGTCGGAATTCTAATTTCAATTTTCGCGAAATATTTGCCCGGTAAAATGAAAATATTCCGAGGAAATTCCGACAGATAGTAAAATATCCGTCGGAATTTCCTCGGAATATTCCGAGGAAATACCGAGGAACTAGTGTTTGGGGTTTCAAAACATCAATTTTTTTGCCGTATTTCATTTCTTATACAATTGTAATGCATACCATTGAGGATTCTTTGTATACATGAGCATAAACCATGAAATAACAAATTTCAAAACTAATTGAAAGTATTCCCTTTACCGTTCGTTAAAAGGTATAAGTGTTTCTCTTATGTTGCGAGATTTCGTTCATACAATCGGAAAAGTGTTAATTATACGGTAAGGAACAAATTTTTGACTTCATAATGAACGTAAGACACTTAATAAGGGTTATATAGGTGTTATTCAAACGGCAAAACGTTGTTTTCGGTTTAAAAACCCTATTTCCTCGGAATTTCCTCGGATTATTCCGAGGGAACTCCGACGAAACCCTCTTCTTCCTCGAAATTTCCTCGGAATATTCCGAGGAAATTCCGACGAACTAGTGTTTGGGGTTTCAAAACGTAATTTTTTTTAAAAAACGCATCGATCGATGCGTTTTGAACAAAAACAAATCGATCGATTACTAAGATGGCCCGGGCCGTAAGATTGTGATCGATCGATGAGAGTATCCCATCGATCTATCGACAATCTGAATTGTTCCTCGGAATTTCCTCGGAAAATCTTGTATGTTTTTTTAAAATGCATCGATCGATGCGTTATAGAACAAAAACGCATCGATCGATTACTAGGATGGACCGGGCCGTAAGATTGTGATCGATCGATGAGATTAACCCATCGATCTATCGACAATCTGAATTGTTCCTCGGAATTTCATCGGAAAATCTTGTATGTTTTTTAAAAATGCATCGATCGATGCGTTATAGAACAAAAACGCATCGATCGATTACTAGGATTACGGGGCCGTAAGATTGTGATCGATCGATGAGAGTAACCATCGATCTATCGACAATCTGAATTGTTCCTCGGAATTTCGTCGGAAAATCTTGTATGTTTTTTTAAAAATGCATCGATCGATGCGTTATAGAACACAAAAACGCATCGATCGATTACTAGGATGGACCGGGCCGTAAGATTGTGATCGATCGATGAGAGTATCCCATCGATCGATCGACAATCTGAATTGTTCCTCGGAATTTCCTCGGAAAATCTTGTATGTTTTTTAAAAACGCATCGATCGATGCGTTATAGAACAAAAACGCATCGATCGATTACCAAGATGGCCCGGGCCGTAAGAATGTGATCGATCGATGCGTTATAGAAACAAAACGCATCGATCGATGCGTGTTCGGAAAACAGAATTATAAGGCAAAACCCGACCTTTTTGGATCTAAACCTTAGAACTCTCATCCCCTCCGATTTCCCCTATAATTCGCCCCCCCCTTTCTCTCTCTATAATCATCCGATTTGAACAATTTTGGGCTCTATTCCACTTGATTTTTCGAGCTCTACCTGATTCCTACACTCGTCTTCACCCTAAGACAGGTATACTCCGCGAATCTCCACATTCTGAAATCGTGTTCTTGAGCAATTTTTGGGTTTTGTGAATTTCTTATTTCCGTGTTGATTCCTTGATCAATATGCATGAAACAGATGTTTAAACATGGAATAGAACACAATTGTCTGTGATCAACGAGTTTGGAACATGATTTGAGATGATTTAGGGATAGAGAATTTTTTCAATTTCGTTTTTTTTTATCACACACTCGATTTGCTTTTCATTTTCATGTTGCTTGCTTCTTAATTGATTATAACCATGTTGAGAGCAATGATTCTATTTTGTAGAGAATGAAGCGCACGAAAACATCAGCAGAAAAAACACACAAGAAGCGGGTTCGTCACAGCTGGAGAAGCAAAGGCGCAAAGAAGTGGGATAAGTCTGATACCACCCACTACAACAACATGAAGAAGGTAGCCGTTCCGGCTACACAACTAGCATGTCCTGAGACGATGACAATATTGGGAATCAAAGACATTGAAGGACTCGTTCCAGAACATGGGTCTAGGCCAACTATGCAACCTCAAGGAACCCACTTATCCGGAGTTGGTACGCCAGTTCATAGCATCCGCATACGTCACCCGTCCCGATGATAGCCATCAGGAAGGTTTTCTGGCATTCGTAGTGCAGAAAGTATACTATGAGGTATCTTTCACAGACCTCTGCGGACTAGTTGGATTGAGTGGGGGGGGGGGGATGGCATATGGTCTTTATTGGACTTCAGAGCTGTTGAACTTCTGGAAACGATTGGCACAGGGGTTTATAGATCTTCTCAGGCAAAGGAGTCACTTATCCGGAGCCCAGTACTGAGATATGCGACACGCCTCATTGGCTCATTGCTATACGGGACAACCACAGCCGCATCAGTCACGCAATGGGAGTTGTGCCTCCTGTACCAAGGTGTGAGGCATTTGCTACCGGCATTTGGAAACTCTACATTCCCACCTGCTACTGCCTTCAACATGGGAGCGGTGCTGGCCGCAAACTTAGCAGGATACAAGGGGAAAGTAACCAAATCCAAGAGCAATGCATGTGGATTTGGTGCAGTGATTACTCGGATCCTTAGACATGTGGGTGTAGACTGTGAGAACCACCAGGTAGCACTGGACAGATCGAACAACATTGCTTGGAACTACCTGGATGTCATTTCTCTAGTAAGTAAGGAGTTCATAGCTGGTCCCCACTCGAGGATCGATCGGGATGGTCCTTACGTCTACGTATTCCAGGACCGAGCGAAGAAAAACACTCTACTGCCACCTGCCTCAGATCGGCCTGACTGCTCTACTTTCAGAGGCTGCAGTTGAGTTTCTACCCCCTGCTACCGCACTAGTAGACAAGCCATCCTTCTTCACGCCAAAATATCAGACCAAAGGCAAGGGCGTGGTTGATGAAGAAGGACAAGATGAGGCTGCACAAGCCATTCCAGATGATTCACAACCCCATCAGCTACTCCCATCAGACTCCAGCCAGTACAAGCTGCAAGAGCTTCCACCGAACGCCACTTCGCGCCAGCAACAACATTGGAGAGATCAGAGCATAAAGACAAACAACGACATGCTACACAAGATCTGGGCTGCCATTTCACGTATCAGGCCGTGTCGTTGCCAAAAGGATGATGTAGTTCATCGGGACAACTCTCCATCCAGCTCTGGTTCGGGTTCGAGTGGTACACACAGGGTAAGAAAGAGGTCCAAGAGACCCAACGATGCAGGAACATCTGGAGCAGGAGACGAGGAGTAGGAGCTATCACCGGCTATTTTATTTTTTTTCTATTCTAACGTTTTATGGTCTTATTTTCTGTTAATTTTGAACTGAGTTTTTTTTTAGGTTTCTTAATTATGAGTTCGTATTTCTTTTACATGGTTTCTTGTTTTATTTGGTTGTGTTTTGTGTAGCTTTTAATTCGTATTCAGCTTTGCCTTGCTAGATAAACCAAATAACTATTATCCGAGGAAAGAGGTTATATCAAGTGTTCCTCGGAATTTCCTCGGTATTTCTTAAAAAAAAAAAAATAAGTTCAATGGTAGTCTGTTTCCGAGTCATCATCACCAGATGAATCTGAATCTGGATCTTGGTGAAACTCTCCAATCACTGGTTCATCCTCTACGTGAACGACGGCTTCCTCTCCAAAGTCGGTTAAATCGACTACAAGGCCAACTCCAGCTAAATCTTCTGCTGCACTACAGTTGCCGGATGTGCTTGGTTGTAGTGGGTCTTCC
Source organism: Brassica napus (assembly GCF_020379485.1). Taxonomy (NCBI): domain Eukaryota; kingdom Viridiplantae; phylum Streptophyta; class Magnoliopsida; order Brassicales; family Brassicaceae; genus Brassica; species Brassica napus. Next base: position 14,187 of record NW_026014655.1, read on the forward strand.
AGCTCAGAACTTCCCTGAACTCGGCCTCTCGGGTTGAGTCTTGTAACAGTAACCCATGGATCATCTCTGTTCCTTACCCGGGGGTACTTGATATAACAAACCTGTAACATTTAGAAAAATTATAAATTAATACACATGATGATGAATCATTCTGAATAATTAACATTTAATTACCTGATCGGCCTGGGAAGCAAGAATGAAAGGATCATAATATTGCAGCTTTCGCCTCGAATTTACTGATGTAACACCAAATGCATCTGTTCTCACACCTCGATCTGGGGTGTTGTCGTGCCAATCACAATAGAAAACAGTACAGCGCAATCCAACCATGCCCAAATACTTGATTTCCAAAATCTCATGTATGTGTCCGTAGTATACATCATCTCCTGATGCAGAACAAACGCCAGCATCATAAGTCGTACTCGAACGTCTCCTCTTCTGAGTTGTGAATGCATATCCTCGAGTACAAAATCTCGGATATGACTTCACAACAAAGTTTGGTCCAACGACCATCTCACGTATCCAATCGTCAAATGTTTCACCTCTGGCCAAACCAGCAGACACCTATTAATAGCACATATATATATTATATCAATAAATGTGAATTAGTATAAATATGTGATAAAATATATTTTAATTTGTTTAAAGCACTCACATAAGTAAACATCCATCCAGTAAATTCTCTCTGCTTCATTTCTTCTAGTTCGTCCTCTGTGGCGTATCTATACTCGAACCGCTTTTCTGCCATGAAAATCCTGTATATGATGACAATAATGTAATTAATTAAGATTTAAATTTCAACTTGTTAAAATAAAAATTTGTAAGCTCATTTATTTACCTCTCATATTGAAGAACGTCTTCGCAGTTGGTGAGCAAATATGTTTGCAAATGACTGCGCTCCTGCTCAGTAAGTCGACGGTCCTTTGGTTTTCCGCTAAGTCGTCCAACGTCTGTGAAAATGTCTGGAACCGTAACATGATATGTTGCCCGTTCGCCTCTATCATCATGCCGAGCAGGTCTTCTGTTTTTGGTCTGAACTTCTGCTGGAAAGTAGTACTCGGCAAAGTTTGAAGTTTCTTCATTGATCATCTGTGCGACTATAGAACCTTCCACCCTACTTAAATTTTTCACCATCTTCTTCAAATGGAACATATACCGCTCATACAGATACATCCATCTATACTGCACAGGACCACCAAGTTCCAATTCTCTTGCCAGGTGAATAACAAGATGCTCCATAACATCAAAAAATGAGGGAGGAAATATCTTCTCAAGGTTGCACTGAATCACGGCTATGTTAGTCTTCAAATTTTCAATACCTTCAAGAGTCACTGATCTCGTGCATAAATCGCGGAAGAAACCACTTATCCCTGCAATTGCTTCATGAACATTTCGTGGTAATAGTTCCTTGAAGGCGAACGGAAGGAGGCGCTGCATCATTACATGGCAATCGTGGCTTTTCAAGCCAGTAAACTTTCCTTCCTTTCTGTCGATACAGTTACGCAAATTTGATGCGTAACCGTCTGGAAATTCCACATCGTTTGAAATCCAATCAAAGAACGCATCTTTTCCCGCTGCATCAAGTCGGTATATGGGAAAAGGAGCCCTACCATTCTCATCAACATGAAGTTCTGAACGAGCACATATATCGACTAAATCCAGTCTTGACTTCAAATTATCCTTTGTTTTACCTTGAACATTAAGGATCGTGTTCATGAGATTGTCAAAAAAGTTCTTCTCAATATGCATGACATCTAAATTATGCCTTAGCAGATGATCCTCCCAGTATGGCAGATCCCAGAAAATACTTTTTTTGTGCCAGTTATGTAGTTCTCCAACAGCATCTACCGGAAAACGCTCATGTCCACCGACTTCTGGCGTCCTTTCTGCACCAAAATCTCTTAGTTGTATCTTCAAATCTTTCCCACAAATTTCCGGAGGTGGACTGTCAAACACCCTCTTGTTCTTCGTAAACAAATTCCTACTCCTACGATATGGATGATCAGGTGGTAGGAATCTCCTGTGACAGTCAAACCAACACGTTTTCCTTCCGTGTTTAGTTGGAAAGCATCAGTGTTATCTTGACAATATGGACATGATAGCCTTCCATGCGTTGTCCATCCAGACAACATACCATATGCTGGAAAATCACTTATTGTCCACATTAGTACTGCCCGCATTTGAAAGTTTTCTTTACACGAAACATCGTATGTTTCAGCACCTTGAGCCCATAGTTGTTGCAACTCATATATTAGTGGCTGAAGAAACACATCAAGTGATCTCTTAGGATGCTCTGGTCCGGGAACGAGAATCGAGAGAAACAAAAACTCTCGTCGCAAGCACAAGTTTGGGGGGAGGTTGTATGGTGTAAGAATGACGGGCCATAGAGAATACTGTCTTCCACTCTTGCCAAACGGACTGAAACCATCAGTACATAATCCAAGGTAGACATTTCTTCTCTCATACGCAAAGTCGGGATACTTTGATTGGAAATGCTTCCACGCTTTTGCATCTGAAGGATGTCTGATCTCACCATCTGTTGAGTGCTCCGCATGCCATCTCATTGGTTGCGCTGTGCGTTCAGACAGATACAACCTCTGCAACCTTTCCGTCAAAGGTAAATACCACATCCTTTATATGGCACTGGAACTCTTCCACTCGTATCTTTATAACGAGGCTTTCCACAAAATTTGCATGTAACCCGCTGTTCATCCGCCCTCCAATAAATCATGCAGTTGTCGCTGCATACATCTATTACCTGATACGATAAACCAAGACCAGCTACGAGTTTCTGAACCTCGTAGTATGAACCAGGAGCTACATTATCCTCGGGTAGAATACCTTTTACAAAATCAGCAATCGCATCCACACAGTCTTCAGCCAAATTATAATCTGTTTTAATGCCCATCAATCTTGTAGCAGATGATAAAGCTGAATGACCATCTCTGCAACCTTCGTACAATGGTTGCTTTCCAGCATCCAACATATCATAAAATCTCCTAGCTTCTGCATTGGGTAAATCTTCCCCTCTAAAATGATCATTTACCATCTGCTCAGTACCTACACCATAATCTACATCCGTTCTAATTGGTTCTTCTAATCTAACCGCTGGCTGAGGTTCACTAGTACTACCATGTTCATAATCAGTTTCCCCATGATGATACCAAATTTTGTAACTTCGTGTAAACCCACTCAAATATAGATGAGTCCAAACATCCCACTCTTTAATAACCTTTCTATTTTTACAATTAGAGCAAGGACATCTTAACATACCTGTTTTTGCTTCCGGTTGTCGGTGAACTAACCCCATGAATTCAGTTATACCTCGTTGGTATTCTTCCGTAAGCAATCTCGTGTTCGGATCCAAATGAGGTCGATCGATCCAAGAACGAAAATAATTTGAAGAAGACATATTTTTTATGAATCAAATTCGTGTGTAAATAGAGTAAGAGGGAGGATGAAGATATGAAGTGAATGAAGAGGAAGAGGAGTGCTTGTATTTATAGTTTAAATCCTGCCGACATACCGAGGAAATTCCGACGGAATTCCGACGGACAAAACTAGTTCGTCGGAATTTCCTCGGAATTTTGTAAAATCCCCCAACGGCTCTCCAACGGCTATAATATTTCCTCGGAATTCATCGTTTTTTCCGAGGAACAGAGTTTTCCTCGGAATTTCCTCGGAATATTCCGACGGACTGTAGTTTCCTCGGAATTCCGTCGGTATATTCCGAGGAAATTCCGAGGAAACCCAATTTTGTGTTTCCTCGGAATTCCTCGGAAATTCCTCGGTATATTCCGAGATTTCATTTTCCGTCGGAATGTCCGTCAGAATACCGCTGTTTTCTTGTAGTGGTGTGGTTAGTAATAGGAGATAAAAGACAGACCATTAAAGAATACTCTTTACTTTACAACAAACAAAGGGGGCACCAGACGAAAGTTTGATGATGTATATTCTTTGTCTTAATGAAGTTTACTGCCAGACTATTCATGTTGCGTGTACGGGTGAAATATATATGATTTGATTTATGTTTTCCAAGTTCAATATGTAAATCACTAGAAATTCATTTTCTTTCTTTATTA
>NW_026014656.1:0-53272 GCF_020379485.1 Brassica napus
TTTTTACTATAACGATGAGGTCGAGGTCATCCCCTACCCGGAAATTATATTAAACCGTCTTTACGGGACCCCTAATTCGACTTCGAGATACAACGCCCAATATTATAACACAAAAGAAAAAGGAAAAATCACAATCGCGTAATCTAAAAACCAGAATAATGGTCTCCTAATGATTCGAATTCAGTTCGTGACCCACGGTATCAACACCATAAGGCGCATTCCGACTTGAGCTCTCTTCCTTCCGGCCATCACTATCTGTCTTAGCCTAAACCGAACACGAGTCCGGAATGAAAAGCGACCTGGATTACGGCTTCGTGAAACGGGAAAAACTAAGACGCGGCTTCAAAAAGTGTGTATTCCTACCACCGGAGCGACCAAACAGACCGTCACCGGCGCTGGGATGTAAGCAACTCCACCGCGTTTTGCCACAAAGTCCCCTCCTCTGTCGACAACTCCATTGTTGAAAGACCTTGCCACGCGTTGCCTCCGGAATCCAAAGGATAAACCCCTTTCTGCCGTCTGTTCACACCACTCCTCCAGCAATCTCACCGCCACGAGGGGAAGTAGATCCGAGGTGGAGAAGACGAAGACTCTACGCCGAGTCACGCGCCGTTTCCGTGAAGATTTCGTCATAGATCTCAAAAATGGAAAACCGGATCTGACATGAATCTTCGGTCTAAAAGCCGACTTTCATCACCTTCGACCTTCCTTGCGTCTTGCCACCTGTCCATAGAGAGCCGGTATCTGCCTCCGTCTGTCGCAAAGGACTCTTTGGAAGAAGATCTCAGACAGTCACAGAAAGGCGAACATCTCGACTTAGGATAGAGAGGAGAGGGTGAGAGCAAAGAAAAAAGGAGATTAGGGGGAAGGGGGCGCCTCGGCTCGCCAGATGCGGCAACCGGAGCTAGGGTTTGCTTTTGTTGATGTTGTCTCTTAGAAAAAAGAGAGAGCGATGAGAAAGAGGGGTTGTCATTTTGATTAGTTTAGCATCTAACGACAATATAAACAACCAACACATTTATAAATATTTATAATCTATCTATAAATTATAACTAGATCATAATATTATCTATTACGAGTAAAAAACAGCTGCATATATAACGGAAGCAGCTGCATATATAACGTGAAGTTTATATCCCTAAAAGAATACTATCTTCTGAATTATAAGTTCCTGAGAGGTTACCATTGTTAATAATTTAAATAATGACTTTAGTATTCCTGAAAAATTCTCAAAATTAAAGGTTAACGCCAAATAAATTATTATCTCCTTAGATATGCTAACAAGTTTTCATCAAAATATAATTATTCAGCGCAATGACAAAATCGGAACCATCGACCAGAAGAAAAAGGCCGGGCACAGTTTTTCTTGCTAAATTTCATTATTTTAAGTTTTTTAACCCACTAAATTCACAACTTCGTTTTCCTGGTCAAACAGAAACACTCTACTTAAAGTTTTAAACTAAGCTATAACTCTTATTTGATCAAAAAAAGAAGAAGCTATAACTCTTAAAATTTACTAATAAAATAACAAGCCAAACGACAAAAATGTAACCGTAACTAATACTCTTACCTATTATCCTGATAAAAATGCGACAAATTGCCACGTTTAACATTATTCAGCAACGAGCAAAGAAAAGAAAAGTAACTAATAAAATCAACATGTTTCCACCACTCTACACATAAAAAAGCCAACGTACCATGAGGCCATAGACGAGACTAAAGCAGCTATTTCCGATGGAAGCAGCGGCGAGTTCGTGGCTTCCGATATGTCCGGCGAAGATTCGAGCAGAGATACTCATTCCGCTGTTGACTATATAGACAAGTATCGCCGGAAGTGCTAACCTGAGAAGTATTTTCAGTTCTATACATGCGCCTAAGTAGACGCGCCTCGGGTACGGAAGGCTATTCTCCGTTAAAAGGCTCTCGAGTCCGACGTCCGAGGGTGGTGGTTTTTGGTCCACCAATGGTCGTTGGAGATCGGTTCTCTCCGTGGTCTGCTCATTTGACGCGTCCATTAGGCTTCTAATTATCAACAAAAGTTAGGAAAGGGTTTGGTTATATAAAAACTGAGAAGGAAATTGAGTGGAGATGTGTGGCTTGATAGGGGTGTGGATTTCTGAAACGATGAAGATTCGAAAAAGAAAACCTTTTGTGTATAGTTAGGGATTGGACACATGTATATAAATTGCCACGTTCAACATTATTTCTGAAGTAAGTGTGTTTTGGAAAATTCTTGTATAAATAAATAAATAACAAAAATAAAGTGGGTATTGGAAAATAAGTGTTTGTATTTCTTTTTTCCTTGTTTTTTTTGTTTTGAAAATGAACTATGAGACTTTAAAGAGAGGACGGCATGAAGCCCCGGGATGGGTGGGATCCATGAATAAACGACAATACAAATAGTGTAGATTATTAAGATAAATGTATAATTTACTTACAAATTCGAACAAAGTAATATTGATCGATAAAAAGTACAAAGGATTAGTAAACAAAATTCACAGAAAACGTGTATTAACTGAACTGATTCTATTAATAAAAATACTAAATTTCAATGTTGAGAATTTCTTTAACCAATTAACCGGTTTATCTCATTTGACTAATTAACCTTATCACACTTTTTGTTGTTGTTTGAGTTAGTTAAAAACACATAGGATTTGGTTACTCAGTTCTCTTTCGGTATATCTGGGGAGATGATGACAATCTCAACGATTCACTAGTATCAAGTGTATACAAGAGCTTCTTTATACAACAACCTCTATATTTCTCTGATCATCTAGAGACAACACATCAATAAATGCTAAAACTTGAGTTTACTAAATCTGTGTGTGTAGGAGATGAAATCCACAATCCAAAGAAGAAGAAACAGTCTGAGACTCCCTTTGTTTTTCCTCAATTTTTGTAGATATTCCTTCAAATTTTCCTCTTTGCTTTTGCTTCTCTCTTTTACTAATTTCTTTTTTGTCAAATAAGTGTTATGGATGGTAGGAAGCAAATAATTAGGTTTAAAAAGTATTTACGGTGTCTCTCTAAATTCTTACACTAATGGGTTTTCGACCACTTAGATCAAAAATAACAGATTTTTTTAGGCCTATTGGACTTCGACCAATAAAACATTTACAAAATAGTATCCATCTGTTATAAATCATGGAGTGGATTGCCATTAACCAGACCCGGTCCAAGACCGGCCCAATACCTAGAAGATAGAGGGACGGACGAAGCCTAGAGAGAGGAGAGAGAGAGCCGACTTCAGGAGAGAGAAAGACGGCCACAAAGCTTAGAGAAAAGGAAACCCTTTCCTTTTCTTAGTAGACGTTATCTTTCCATGATTATGTTTTAGTAGTTTTCCTATTTACTGTTGGATTAGGATATGTACACTTTCCTTTTCTCTTTATCTTGTAATCCTTATATAAAGGAACCCCCATTGTTCATTAATAATAAAACAGAAATATTCAGTCTCTAAACTCTCTATTTACAACACGTTATCAGCACGATAGACTCCAAAACCCTGAGACAAAACCTAACCTAAAATCCATCACACATAAACCCTAAAACAGGCGCAACTTAAAATCGATCTATCTCTCAAACTCCGAGGAACCAGATGACGAGCCACATATCAAATTGAAGCTCTTGACGAGGCTAATCCATCAGCGCAAACCGTTCATTGATCCGATCTCCGACGCGCACACACTCGCAGAAACAATACTCGGCGCTGTCTTGGTCTTTTGGAACCCTAATTCCGAAAAACCCCAAATTATTCTTGCTTGCGTTCCGGCTTACAAACACCCGATCAGCTCCAGCCCTAAGGTGTTCCTGATCCTAGACGACCTCAATTTCCAGCCAGCCTGAGTTCCCAATCAACCCGCTCGCGAACTCAAGAAGAAGACGCGTCCGACGACATCCGCGACCAGACGCCAAAACCATCCGATCCCGATCAGACGCGTCTCGCCTCAGCACGCGATTGTTCCAGCTCGTCCCATCTCGTGTTCGATCGAGGTTCTCTTGGTGGTCCGGGTTCTACAATCTGCAAAACAAAGGTAATCCTAATTCTGAGAACATGAATTGAACATGGTTGTTTTGTAAAGATTGAAACCCTAAAATCAGAACTCAAAAGATGAAAGCCATAGGAAAAATAGATCAAACCCTAAAGAGTAAATCGGAGCTCGAATAAGTCCGATCTCCTAAACCATAATTCGAGATTGATCCATTGATCAATTAAAATCAAAGTCTTAATGATTTTGAATCTCAAATCAAATCCCCTTGATCAAAGATCAAAGTTTTTCGAAATCCCCTAAAAACCCTAATTTTGGAAAAATCGGTTTTAAATTGTTTGATTTGAACTTTGATTGTTTGATCACCTAGAGCTATTGATAGGATTGTTTAAATTCGAATCTAAATCACTCAAACTGAAACCCTAAAAAGTTTAAATTCGGTTTTAAAATGTCTTTGTTTGATGATTGATGATCTGAGATGTTAGGATTGATAGATTGATTAATAGATCTAATCTCAAGATTCGAAATCCTTAAGGCCTTGAAACCCTTAATCTTGATTGATATTCCTAAAGGCCTTGAAACCTTAAATCTCTCATTACTTAAAGATTGATAGATTGATTTAAAAAATTTACATATTGAATGAGAGTTAGGTTGCTAGATCATTTATTTCTATAACTTAATAGATATACAACTAAGAAATAGAATTGAATCTAGATCCTATTTAGTATATGACCGTGTGGCCTAATGCACTGCTCACACTTGCGGCCGTGTGCCCTTGATTGATTAAAAGCCGTGTGGCTTAGTGAATATCAAAGTGACCGTGTTGTCTAGTATCCGGATGGTTATATAAACCGGATTGCATTATGATCCGATCCTTAAGATCGTTGTATCACATAATAGTCATGAGGTACAAACATCACAATGCAAAGCCATATGGCCTAAGCATCATATTGCAAAGCCGTGTGGCTTAAAGTATTATAGATAATACTTATGAAATCATATGCACTGATTATTTAAATTAGTTACAAGAATTCTAAATCATGAATTTATTGATGATTTCAGATGTCGAGATTTGAGCCTTCGGATTATGCTGCCCTAGATATCTCTGGAGATAATTATCCAGAATGAGAAATGAACACTTCAATTGCCCTGAAGTCTAGAGGACTTGGGAAATGTATCATTGAAAGAAATGATGAAATTGAAAGTGAAAAGCATAGAGCCATAACAATTATGCGCTATCATCTCACTGAGGAACTGAGAAATAAGTATGAAGATATTGAGGATCCTTATGATCTCTGGATAAAACTAAAATCCATATACTCAATGGAATTATGGCGAAAAGCCATGAATGATTGGAAGATACTCAGGTTCCAGGATTTTAAATCCGTGGAAGAATACGATTCTGCTCTAATGAAAATCGCCCATAGTCTTGAACTATGTGATGAAGTGGTTACAGATAATGATCTACTGTATAAAACATATTCCACATTCCATCCAAAGGATTGGTTGCTATCATATACATCTAAGGTTTTCACAACCTATAATGATCTATTGTCATACATATTGGCAACTGAGCAAAGAAAGCAGAAAGTTAAAGATACCATTGACAGATTTGAGAAACTTCAGAAAAGATGCATTGAGCAACAAAACAGTGAGATGAGATATCCTGAGGCATTGGATCAGGATGAATCCAAGAAAGCCGTGTGGAGTAATATAGATTGTGAGGCCGGCTTATACATTGACTAAAGAAAGATCTCGACATGATAATTTTATTTTAAGTCTATGATTTTGTGATTTGCTTTTGACCTACTTGATGATTCACGATTTATATATATATATAAAAGAGTTTGCTTTGATTTCATTATATCTTGCCTGGTCTTACTTGAACATATGAATGTTTTTACTGATAAAGAGTTGCCTAAAAGGCATAAAACCAAGTAAGAAATCATGAATGGGTATAGTAAGCATAGTAAAGAAACTATGGCTAAGGCATTACCTTAAAAGGCATTATACACACCCAAAAGAACATGTGACCCATTGAAGTTATAATGTATGGTTTCCAAGTAGAAACAATGGGTAAGGAAGGAAACAAGTTCCTTTAGATTTTAAGAAGAAAAACGCCTAAGACCTTGAAAGAAATTGGTCGAGACTATACCGATGATTTCTACTGATCAAAACTATGCTACATATCAGTATGATAAAGATGCAAGAGATGTGGTAACCATATTGAGATAACACCACGAAATTTTACATTATATGGCATGATAGGATTAGCCATCCTAAAAGTCTAAACTTGATGCAAAGATTGAAAAGGCACAGAGTTATCCCGTAAAATATCTCACGTTGTGAAACATGTACACAAAGGGAAACTCATTAGGCTTAATTGTCCCAAGCACCACAACCTTATAGTATGGTCATGAGGGGGGGAGAGGATAAACCCATGATCAATACTACAAGTTCGTGTACCACTATGGTCTAAGACCATGTTATATGGCTCGGTCATTACTCGGCCATAAAGGACCATTCCTCGGCCGTAGAGGCCATGATACAAACGGCCAAACCAAAGAGGCCATTACCCGGCTGAAGAGACCATGAGAATAAACGGCTCGGCCGTGACTTGGTCGTGACTTGGCCGCATAGTGCAGGCTTGGCCGCACACAATCCATTACCTATAAAGGTTTGGCCAAGTAAGCCATTACCTATAAAGGTTCGGCCATGTAAGCCATTATCTATAAGACTAAGATTCTAAAGTCTATAAGCTTGGAGACATGATGTTTTACATGTATAGAATGATAATATGATCATATGCATCAGGCCATATAAGTGAGCATAGATATTCTCATCTCAGATTGAATACGGGTCATAAAACCAGACATACACCATCTTAATTGATTTTGAATAAACCACCACATACATACATGTGCCGTCTAAGATGGAACCTCAGAAGAGGATTGGGAATATATAAGAATAAGATCTTTTCCACGAAATCAAAAGGACCGAGAGCCAAAAACATGGGTGATCAAATAGTGGCCAGGTACGGATTGCATGAAACAAATGAATCCGAATATTAAAGGAGAAAGATTATAAGCTGGATAAAGAATGTTAAAAGTACAAATGGTTTTTAACCATCATTGTCTTGGCAAAGATTCTCGGACTATACATTATGATTTAAGACGTCCAAAGAAAGATTATATAAAGCTAGCTAATTGAGAAGCTAATCAAAATGCCAGACACTGACCCGAGAAATGACTACCCAGCTTAGCACCAAATGAATGTCCTAGAAGAGACATAATCAAGTTGCTATAGAGTCTATACAAGATAGACCAAGTGTTCCATAAGATAAAGGAATCTCGGATAGAGAAATGGTGCATAGAATACAGATCCGAGATTATAAAAGAAACCATACCAGACATTGAGAAAAGGCTGCGCAGCTACACATCTAAGGTACCAAACCATGTAGTCTTGGGACGCCAAGCTACTAGGTAATAAAGGTCCTGGATAATAAGATCTCAAATCTATAGATCATGTCTGGAACATAATGGAACCACATGAAAGTGTCGATACACACACACATTTGTATAAAGATACATAAAGTTATAGCACTTGAACATAAAGAGATAAGCGAGAATCATGAACCCACGAATGAGTACTCATACAATCATAAGAGATCATAGAGATTAGAAAAGATAAAACGTGGAGGTTCAAAGTATCTAAAAGAGAGATGGGTGTATTGGCCATATACATATACAGAAACGCCATCTGATAAACCAGTGAAATAGATGGATCTTGTGAGATAAAGAAACCGTGAGAGAAGACACATGATCACGAGGTCTAGAGTGTTCATGTTTCCTAATAACAACATTAGATCATAGCTTGTTACACAAGGTACTCACAGAGATCAAAGGAACAGATTATAAAGAGATAAACTCCTATGTGGTGGATGCTGCTACAGATTTTCGAAATTGAAAATGGTCTGGTCATAAGAAAGATATTAGATACAAATGATGTAGTAAGCAGCATATGGATCACTGGATAAGATGAAAGAACAGCTTCGTTCCTAAGCTGATTCATGGACTGAAACCTAAAGCAGCTGTATATAGTATGTAAAAGAAATTGATCACGCATGATCATTGATCTTGGAGTTGTATAAAAGACAATCCAATACAGTCCATATACTTGAAATTCCTTGTGATTATACTAAACCTAAAAGAGGCATAGAATAAATCTATATGGGTGTCCAGCTAAATGTGTCCGACCCTCTGGCTAAAGGCGTCCAGCACTCCGGCTAAAAACGTCCGGCCCATCGGCTAAAAGGCATCCGGCCCTTATCCCTTGATCACGGACTAGTAGAAACAAAAGATCAACCATCAGGTTGCAATCCGACATCAGATCCCCTAAGTAAAGATCCGGCATAGCAGAACGGTCTGCTGCCGTATAAACTCCACAAGGAAAGTAGTGGACACTTATAGACGAGGTCTATGACCCGGTCATGATTCGGCCAGATTGATACATGGTCGATGGTAACCATAAATCGCCAAAGTAAAGAGCAGTTGATAGTAGACGATCACGTCTAGACTATGGACATATGCAAACACGATTTGCAAAGACCCAATAGTGATCTCGTGATTCACATTGCTTAGCACATATGCTTTACCGGGACACTCGATGTCAAAGGACATGAGAAACGACCTAAGAAGTCGAAGTGGTCTAATTACGGTTCAGTAATGAAACTGGCCGATTACTCTCATCCTATACATACAGGAGATATTACGCACCAAGATGCGTAGAATGTAGAACCTACAGTGAGGTTCACATCAGGGGGAGTAGTGCGTGTTGTACTCTTTTTCCTTCATCATGGTTTTGTCCCACTGGGTTTTCCTGATAAGGTTTTAATGAGGCAACATGAAGCGTACTACGAATCCTGTATGGTTATGGCATTCAAGGGGGAGTGTTATAAATCATGGAGTGGATTGCCATTAACCAGGTCCGGTCCAAGACCGGCCCAATACCTAGAAGATATAGGGACGGCCGAAGCCTAGAGAGAAGAGAGAGAGAGAGCCGACTTCAGGAGAGAGAAAGACGGTCACAAAGCTTAGAGAAAAGGAAACCCTTTCCTTTTCTTAGTAGATGTAATCTTTCCATGATTATGTTTTAGTAGTTTTCCTATTTCCTGTTGGATTAGGATATGTACATTTTCCTTTTCTCTTTATCTTGTAATCCTTATATAAAGGAACCCCCATTGTTCATTAATAATAACACAGAAATATTCGGTCTCTAAACTCTCTATTTTACAACACCATCCAAATTTTATACATTTGAATTGTAACCATTAGATAATATCCATAGAATGTCATCCACGGATGTATTCACACTAAATAACATTTACGGGATGACATCCATCCAAAACAAATGCACGTAATCAACATTTAATTTTGAATTAGTTGAGAAATTAATCGTTAAATTTCAATCTTCATTTATCAAAAACTCTTCTATGGATAGCGCAGTGTGTGGTGGATCTTGATTAAGTCTTACTGAAAGCCGTCGTCAGCATCAGCCTACCAAGCGAACTTTGACATCAATATAAGAAGTTTTTGCGCATTGACAACTTGTGATGTGATGCAGTTGGAAGCAATAATTTTTTTGGGGCCACTCTGTGTTACGTTATCAAAAATAAATAAATCGAGAATAACTATATTTTCAAGGAATCAAACATGTTATAATGATTGTGTTCTTTCGATTAGATCTACTATATAAACTAGTAGTTTTTAGATAATATATATTTTTGATCAAAAAAACAAGATAATATATATTTAATTGACAAGGAAGGAAAATCTAAAAACATTGACAACTTTTAAAGATTGGACCTTCCTTCTAAGTCCGATATTGATCATATATATATATACATTAGGTGATTTATCCGCATCTATAATATTAATAAAAAATTAAATTGTAGTTATTTAGTTAGTTTTATATTTTATATTATTTTAGTTAAGACTGTAATTTATGAGTTATTAAGCTGGATGTTTTAACGTACTTGATTTTAAAAATATTTACTATGATTATAATATTTGTTTATCAAATTCTAATTTAATTTTAATTTGGTTTAGATAATTTTATCGCTTGTATGGTTATGTTAATTATAGTTTTATATTTTGTTTATTATTGGAGTTTGTGAATTTTTGAAACCGCACAAATCACTTATAAAATTTATACACCAACAAAATTCCACCAGTGAAAAAATTAGGACCATTTTATTGAAGTGAAGATTTATCATTATAATTAAAGCTGTTAATCAAAAACAACCAAATGTTTTTGAAAAAGACATAAATATAATTTCAATTAAAACTACTTAATGTTTTAGAAAACATCTTTATAACTACATATTTGGTTTTCTTTTGTGAAGCAACATTAATGACAAAATGTATGCGCTATCTAAATAAAAATCTTGTTCCTAGCGAAATAACATATATCATAGGTATTGAAATATTTTAACCGGACTCTATTATATGTTATAACGGTTGTCTCGACAACATGTATAGCCAACTGAAATTATTTGAATTGTTTTTAGTTACATAGTCATTTTATGATATTACTCTTTGATCTTTCATCTATTGACAGATGAATGATCTCTAATAAAAACGAGGGGTGTAGTTTTTACAAAAAAAAAACATAATTTGTATGAATGAGGTAGAATCTTAGATATTCAAATATACGTGTTGATGGTTCAAACTTGAAAGAATTAAATGTTTATTTGTAGAGATATGTGCATCCATATAATATTAGGCTGAGAATTTTAAGTAAAAACAATTATTGATTTAGAGATTAAAATTGATTAAATATAAAATTAAATAGTAATTATGATGTTTTTAACTAACTTAAAATAGTGAGGATAAAATTATTTATTAACGTAATTCAAGAAAAAACCTGTAATTTGATAATCATAAATTTGAGATTTTAAAATAAAAATTATTTTCTATTAAACCACATGTTTCAGATTTGAGAGAAATTGCTAAATAATTTTATAGTTAATATATTTCTTTTTTGATATTAGATTCCTTTATATATATAATAATCTTTTTATTAATAATAAATTTTAAATTAAAAAATTTGAAATATTTTAATATTATATTTATTATATTATATCCTTTTTTATTTATATAAAAGAAATTTGTACATGTTTTAAATATTAATATTGAAATTTTATTTGTATTAAAGATATTTCCTTTGTATATTACATTATTTTTTTATTTATATAAAAGGAAAATTTTTAATATTAAATTACATGTTTTAAATATAGAACGATATATATATATATATATATTTATGTGAAAGTTAAATTTCTTTTATATTATTAGATTCCTATATATATAATACTTCGTTTTATATTAGAATTTTTGTAATAACATATAATATTAAATTACGTTTTTATTTATATAAAAGGAATTTTGTTTTACTAAATTACATGTTTAAAATATATATATATTTATGTGAAAGATATTGCCTTTTTGATAATGAAGTAATTTGGAAAAAAAAATATTAACAAAAAAAGAAAGTCAAATTTTGTTTTATGGCTTTATAACGAGTGATTGGAGTTACTCGAGTGATGGCACTCGAGATCATTCGAGGAATTGCAAGACATCACTCGAGGAATTCTAAAAGTTATTTGTTTTCGGACCCTGCATAAACTGTTTTTCATCCTTTCAGAACTTGAAACATGTTTTAAAATTGTTTCTGAACCCTTTTATTTTTTTGAGCCCTATAAAAAATGTTTTTGAGCCCTTCAAAACATGTTTTCGAGTTCTTTTGAACATATTTTTGAACCGTTCTGAACATGTTTTGTATCCTTTCAAAACGTGTTTCTGAGCCTTTCAAATAAATATATTCAAAAATGACATTACAAATTTTGAAATATTATTTAATTATTTTTTATATTTAACAATTTTATTACTAAAAATATCCAAAAAATTAAAAGTTACAATTTTTAATCGTAATATCATTAGTTTATTATATATATATATATATACAAATTTTATAAATACTTTTTAGTTTTAATTTTTTGAAAATTATTTAAATTTTATATCAATTTTTTTATTCATTTTATATAAGTTGATTTGATGTATTTAACCAAAAAATAGATAAAATTTTGTCTAAAATTATAATTATATATATATACATATATTTTCTTAAATATAATTGAAAATAAACAAAAAAAAATTATCTTAATTTTATGTTTAATTAAGTCAAGTTTATATTAAAATATTAGTAAAGAAAATGATAATTTACAACACTAATAAAATTTCGTTTTTAAATTTAACTAAAATTTAAAATTTATTACCGTGCATGGTGCATGAAAACGTGTAGTATATACACATGTATATGGTTGATTTGGTGGCTAATTGCAAGTGTCACGACGCGTGAGACGAGAAAATGTTTTGTTCTTCTAGGACTTTTTGGCTTTTGTCCTTAAGTGTAGTTTGGTATGTGCAGTTAGAAATTAAATTAGAATATTGTCACGTTGTTTTAACACATCTTTTCAGAATACGACTATGCATGGTAAGTGGTACTGGTACCCCCCCTGAAGGCCGGACCACAAAAATACTAGGGGAAATATTATAGTTGGCATATAGAAAACAAGAGTAAAGCGACTCCATCAATAATAATAATAATAATGATTTACAGCAGAGATGAAGAAGTCAAAGTTTTGAAGTCCAGTGATGAGGAGGTAGGGGTCGGCTAATAACAATTAGCATTCTATTGTATTGAAAGATAATGAAGTGACTAGATTTCATTTACCTTTAAATCAAGTGACCAGATTTCATATAAGTAAACTTATTTCTGCAGTACAAAAGACATAATAGCACAACTTTTAAATCATCTATTCTAAGATACGTGATAAAAACATGCCTTTTTACAAAAAAAAGAAAAGAAAGATACTCTTTCCATTTCATATTAAGTGTCGTTGCGGAAAAAAAATTTCGTTACAAAATAAGTGTCGTTTTCGATTTTCAATACAAAGTTTATTAATTTTATGCAGTAATTTATTTTTCTATTGGTTGAAATATGGTCAGGTGTATAGGTAATTGTGTTTTTATATAGAAAATATACAAAATTAATTGTTTCTTTAATCTGTGTGCGTAAGGTCGAAATGACAGTTAATATGAAACAGAGGGAGTATGTGATAAAAATAAAGCCCACCTTTTAGTCGTTAACTTTCCTCATCTTCTAGTCAAGAGTCTCAAGACTGAGCCAGTAGAAGCTACATGACCCTAGCTCCTTTCCGTGGACGTGCGCTGCCTCCGACCTTGATCTCCCTTGCAGATTTGCATAAGATTTGTCCATCAATTCGTATGCGATGTAAACAATTACGAATACTTCCAAATGGAGCAGTATCGTCTCTAATCCCCACAGTATGTGGAAACATGAGTAACTTCTAAGAAGGAAACAGTAATGAAACATTAGGAACGTTTTCATGGTGGAAGGGGACGAGAGTCGTCTTTGTATCGTTGTTTTGATATCAGCCGGACTGAAGAAAATGTTAAAAATACTATCATCCCAAAATTGATACAGTTTATACAGTGTAGAGTTATCTGAATGGAAACCATTTTTTTAATAAAAAAAATCTTGAACATGAGATTCTATACTCAAAGCTCGCACTCTGAGATTTAGAAGTTACAAACCAAAAGCTAAAAATAGCCACACAAATTGAACAATTAGACTAAATACATTTTTTGGCTTTTATAATAATACACTAATAGTTGACCATTGAACAATTAGACTAAATACATTTTTCTTTAATTTCATGGCTAATTAAATATTTAATAAAATGGTGGTTGGAAGCCCATGTTTCTTCTGCTTTGGGCTAGAACTAGCTTTGTCCATACCTGAATTATTGAGCTCAGTTCTTATTGCTCTGTTTTGCTTCTACTCTTTCAGCTTAAGCAAAAATAAAGCTGATTATTTGATATTAATAACCCCAAATATAGCTATCAGTACACATTGATACCATTTCCTACAACATGATCCTTGGTACAAAACCAGCAAATCATTTGGATGTCAATTTGATTTCATAAGTAAAGAACCCTCGGATTTATTGACCCGTAATTTCCTGGAGGATTTTTAGGAATCCGAAAGCTTAATGTGTTTTCAGACTGTAAGATGCTCGTGTCCATCCTATCCTCCAACTCGACGTAGGTTGAACATAGAGGTGTTGTGGAGGATATTTGCAATTTAGCTTTTTCTTTTAGTACCCTCTATTTTTGTTTCATTCTCTGCCGGCAAAATGGGGTTGCTGATAGCCTAGCTAAATCGCCTCTTTTGTTTGTGAACAATTACTCTCTTGCTTGAGTTTATGCTTTATGAAAGTCTCCCATGATAAAAAAGAAAAGAAGTAGAAGGGAAAGCTGGTTATAAAAACTTTGATCTACTGTAAACGTACTGAATTGAGTATTGTAAATTTTGTGATGCCTCCATTACTTTGACAGACGTACACATGTGTGTACACATGGACTGAGCTTTCTTAGTCCAACCAACTTTGGCTGTGGACGATATAATTGAATATATCAACACTTGTCCTTATGTCGTTTGACTTAATTTCAATAACTGTTCAAATCGGTGCCTCTATTACGAATGCACCATTTGGATAACAAAAATTCAAATGTGATGAACAAAATAATCTGGTATCTAGGTACTAAAGTATGCATCTAACACAAATTAATTCTTTTAGAAGATGGAGTTAATTTTGTATTCAAACAGAACATTACAAACATTATTTACAATAAACAATTGGAAAAACATTACAAATAATATTAGATTATTCAAACAAAATATCTAATATATTAGCATCTGGATGTTGCATCCAAATGTATTTTGTTGAAAAAGAAAAGATAATTACAAAACAAGCATGTACATAATTTTGAATTAGCTAAGATCACTGATTAAGCGATTAAACTCAGCTTTTTCTAATCAATTCACCAAACAAAAACATTAATCAATCTCAGGGATGCTCTGTAACGCTGGTCTCCACGGCCGTTGGTGATCATTGGATTGATCAGCGGCGGTTCCGGTTTGATCTCCCCCGTCAGAAAGAAAGTTAGAAAAAACCTCTTCCGCCGTCAATCCCTCCAAACTAATGTTTCTCATGAGATCTTCAAATTCTTTCCTCGTCATCTTTATCTTAATCTCTCTTCCTCCACACGTGGATGAAGAGCTTGATGACGACACGTTACTTGTTTCCCCGAGCAGCTTCTCTTCCACCACGTCGTCGTCATGGAACACGGTGGATCCTCTTCTCCTTCTTCTCTCTGTCGTTGTTTTGTTTATTACACATATGCAGTTTCCCATTTTGTTTGTTTTTATTTTGTTTTATTGTGTGATTGATTTAGTTGCTGAGATTCAGAGCTTAAAGAAAGGTTATAAGTATTTATAGTGTACCAAAGAAATAGGTTTCTCTTTTTGTAATAAAGAAATGGATAAAAGGCTCGAGGAAAAGGATTAGATTTGTACGGCCATGTCGGGAGAGATGACAAAGGTTGATTAGTCTTTACGTGGAATGTCTTTTTCAAAGTTACGTTGTAACTAGTTGACCAAAGTTGTGTCATCCTCATCCACTCCTTGTAACTGAATTACTTAATAAAAAAAGCAAAAGATAATCAACAACGTATTTTCTTTACAATTTTTTTTTTTAATTATAACACTTCTATTTCACAAAATAATGAATAACATTTTATTATACCTTCTCAAAAGAGTAAATATGATCAAAAATTGTTACGAAGATATGTGAAAGTAAAAAATGATCCTGAATAATACTCCTATTATTATATACTTGCTATCACGAACATGTCCTATTACAATATTGAGTACATTACTCGTATTCACAACCCACAACAAAAAATAAAACACATTTAAAACATTGAACATGTCCTATTGAGAACATTGAACGGAATTTTTAATCTTATACTTAACATCTACTCTAATTGGTCCTTAATTAAACTAGATTCTTTCTCCGCGCTACGCGCGGATAATATATTTAAATTTGTTACATTTATCATTTTTATTTCTATTTGAACTTTTGTATATTAAATTATATATAACTAATTTTCAAATTTGATTTTTTTTTTTATATTTTTAGTTTGAAGTAAGTATTTTTATTATATGTAACACAATTAACTAATAAAATATGAAGAATCAAGTCCGAGATTTTAGACTTATGTAAAAAATATATAATTATGTGTAGAATGGAAATTATCTTAGTTTAAAATATTGGAATCTCATCTCGAATAAATCAACGAAAAAAAGTACTCCAATAACCTACTTAAAATATAAAATCTCCATTTCAAAAAAAAACAGGCGTATTTAATAATATTTTTTAAGTGTAATAGTTGAAAACTGACAATTGAATATAGATTTAGAATATTATTTTAATATATCTAATGGTAAAATATTAATTGTAATAAACAGATTTTGAATTTTGTAATACTACATGAATTAGAAGTCTTTAAAATCTAAAATCTATTTTATTTACCTAATATATGTTTTATTCATTTATTATTTTGACGTTAAAAAATATTGCTTTAGTTTTATTTGTATATTTATTTTTAATAATTTAGTTTCTTTTTAAGTAATTTTAAAATTATCAAGAATATAATATATTTAAAATTATTTATTTAAATATATCCAAATATGATGTCTCATTTTTATGTGTGTTTGCGTTAAGCATATTTAATTTGTAGTTTGTATAGTTAATAACACCTTGTTGCGCGTCGTTCTATGGTTTTAATAAATGTGTTGTCATTTCATTTTTATTACTACTAACATGATTTTTTAGTGATCAGTAATGTATTTTTAATATTATGTATTATATTTTATCGTATAGTTTCTAACTCTTCATGCTGGCACTTTCCTTAGAATCATTTTAATTAGATAATAGGTTTAAAGATGTAAATAAAACTGTGTATGTTGTAAATTTAGACTTTTTAACTGAGCACTATCAATTATGAAAATTATATTACGATTTTATTTTACTAAATCTTTTTCTGTGTAAATTATTTTTTTGTATTTTTACAATTTTATTGCTTTATTATTCTTTAATTGCAGATAATTGATATTTCCAGTTTTTGTTTCATATACCTTTGTTTGTTTTCTTTTTCCAATTACAATGTACAGTTCGACTGTTTTCTTTTTTGGATCAAACTACTAATATCATCAGATAGAAAAGCTTAAACTCCAGAATAAAGTGAGTATTTGTGCTAGAGAAAAGCTTAAAATAGTGAGATATTATAATATTAGAAATTATGGAAACTCTTCTCTGTTGTTCTACGCTGAACATAATTAAGTTGCTGTCAATTGATTCTATATTTTATGATAACTGGAAATACATATTTATGTCTTCCTTACATCATCCTTAATTGGTTTACGGTTCGATCATTTCTAATATACTGAGAGTAACATAATATTAGATGTTGATTATCTCATTCGAGTTAGGAATGCACATAATGAGAGAAATTCAAGGTATATATATAGAGTTAGTTTATAGATTACTCCATCTGCTTCAAAATGTAATCAATTTTAATTAAAATCTGTAATATTTAAAAGTTATTTCTTTAGAAAACTGTCATTTAATATTTAAATTTAAACAATTATACAGTAATTTACATAATTTAATTGGCCACGCAATATATAATAAATATAAAGTTACATTGAAATATAAAAACAATTTATATAGTGTAACAAAAAATACTTTTAAACCATTATATTATAAAACAAAGAGAATATTCAAATTGAAATATTAGAATAGTAAGTCAACAGTAAAATTATTTTATATTAAATTTTTTTTATTTTATAAATTTTTTTAAAAATTACTATAGCTCTTCTGGATCCGCTGCTAATGGTACTGTTTCTCAAGATCCACTTGTCGAAACACCTTCGCACAACCCTTCTCCTAGAGGCCAAAACCAGAGGAATGGCTCTGCATCACAAACCCATGGTGGTTGTAGTGACAACTTTTCACCACGGCACTCGCACAGGAACCAAAATGGTAACCACCACCACCACCACCACCAAAGTCATGGTGGCAGGCGCAGCCAGGAGCAAGGGAATCAAAACTGGAATTTTTGCAGAAGCTTTAGTGGGAGAGATGGAAATGCACATTCACAAAGAGGCGCCCCAGCATTTGTGAGACATCAACCTCCAACTATGCAGTCAATTCCTCCTCAGTTTATGGCAGCTCAGCCTATTCAGCCTTTTGGCGGGCATGTGCCTTTTCCTCCTAGTGAGATACATTGAAAGATCACGTTTTGGAACTCTTTTTTTTTTTCTAATGCGTCTTTCATTTCAGAATTGGCATCTCCATATTATCCCCGTATGCCTTTCATCAGCCCTCTCTCACCTGGTCCAGTCTTTTACCAAGTCCAAGATCTTCCTCTAAACGTAAAACTACAGAAGCAAATACAATATTATTTTAGGTAGTACTTTTGTATTGAATCTCTCTTATTCGTCTCATTTCTCTTCTGGGAAGGAGTAATTTAGATGCAAATGTTTCTTTTTGTTACAGTGAAGAGAATTTGATTAGAGACACATACCTTCGTGGGCACATGGATGATCATGGTTTTGTTCCGCTGCATGTGATTGCTGGTATCAAGAAGGTAAATTACTTTCTGGATGTGCCGTCATGCATGTTGGCCTGATTCACCTTTCTCACTGAATCTTATTTATTATTCTCGAGTCTGTAGAAATTGAGGATTAGCGTGTACTTGTATTCAGTCAATAATAAACCAGATGTTTTAAAATTCAAAGATCATGTTGTAATTTTTGTTTGAGTTGAAAAATCACTAACTAAGCTCAAGACTCACAGATATATTTAGACAAACATAGAACCATAACCAGAGAAGAAGATAAACACTTGAACCAATTATTCAAACACTATCTCCAATTACTATATTCAATAAATAAAAAAAAGAAAAGGATTTTAGAATTAGTTGACTAACCTCCGTAAGCTTGGTGATTAGCTGCACCTTCTCCCTGTTCTTTTCGTTGAATGCTTCAAGAGCTTCTTTGTACTCTCGTTCCTACACACCAGATTAGCATCTTAATAATGATCCTCAACCAGACATATAATGGATTTGGTTATGTGCAATGGCCATACCTTTTTCTGAACAGTATGACCCAAAGGCTTTAACTCTTTGTTGACAGAATCAATCTTCTTCCTGGCCAAAGCAACTTCTTTCCTCATGGGTTCAGCTAAACCTTCAAGTTCCTAAATATACAATTCAAACCATTAAGCTTCTTAATCATGGTAGTTTTCATAAAAAGGAAAGAACTTTGATCCACAAATCTCATTTTTACCAAATGGATTTTACAATTAGTGATACAAAAGTGGAAACACTCACAAAAGTCCCAATCTTTACTTATAATTTAAAAGAAAAAACAAAAAAAGAAGCTATTTTTTGTTCAATGTTTCTTGAAAATTTCAATACTTGGGGTCCTACAAATCTCCCCCTAAACATGAATCACAACCACATAGCTTCACTGCATTAAACCCCCATATGTCCAATTTTTATATCTTAATTTGTTTTTTTCTATGTAAGAAACAAAATTAAAGCACAATTCTCAAAAAAAAAAAAAAAGATGAGGAAGTAAAGATGCTATACCTCACGGATCAAAGCGAGGCGCTTAGTCTCCTCTTCGACACGACCAAGCTGAGCTTGAACCCTTTCCCTAATCTCCATCTTATTCTTCTCGATCTCCTCTTCTTTCGCCCTGATAGCAGACAAAGCCGTCCTCGACATCTCCTCGTCTTCATTCGACATTTGTCTGCTGAAACTCATGCTTCCCGACAGCTGAGCTCCTAGCTGTCGGCTGTGCTTCGCCGGAGGAGCCACCGTCGGCTGTGACGTCTCTATTGCTTTCCCTCCTTCATCTTCACTCGAAACCCCTTTAGCTCTCTCTCTCTCTCTCTCTCTCTCTCTCTCTCTCTCTCTCTCTCTCTCTCTCTCTCTCTCTCTCTCTCTCTCTCTCTCTCTCTCTCTCTCTCTCTCTCTCTCTCTCTCTCTCTCTGTGGCAGAGAAAAATAAGATATTGAGAGCTTTTCTTTTTAGAACCCAGAGACAGTGCTGTGATATGAACGAAATTGGGATAATATTGATACTAAAACCCTAAATTAGATCGAATCGCATATCCAATTTAGTTATGAAAACAATTAAGAAGTAAGAGAGAGGGAAAAAAGAGGAAGCACCTTCAATTTTCCAGGGAAGAAGAAGAATCCAATATATTTTAAGGAAGCCAACTGACATGGAAGCAATCAAACAAAGCAAGAGATTAGAATACTATGATTGATTTTCGCAGATAAGGAGAGAGGTGGAGACGATAATGAAGCAAGTCGAACGTTTATGTTATTAGAGGTTCAATTTATGGCTTAGATACAGTAGGGAAGAAACGTAGAAAACTGGGGAAGGTGAGAAAGAGAAAAAGACGATGTTTATGAGTTTTGCTAGGTTTATTTTGGATTGGGCTTTTGTGTCAAATTTTATATTTTACGGATCAAAGAAACAAAACAGCCCATCCTTCGCGTGACGTGGAAAAAAAAAGACATCCTATTGGTTGATTATTATTAAGGACGTGGAAGCATGTGGGAAGCCCTTATTCCCCTTTTAGTATTGTATTGATGTGTCATTTCCTAATTTAGTTTTGATTTCGTCTCAATTAGTCAGAAATCTAACTAGAAAACTAATATTAAAATCGTCATATTTTTGTTTCTGTAAATTAATTTATTGTTCATTTGTTGTATTGTTCAATGCCGTATAATTAAAATACTAGATTTTAACCCGTGTATAGGAAGCGCATGTTTATTTTTGAAATTAAAATAATTTTTTTTAATATAATTTATATATAAGATAATCTATAGGTTTGTGTACATTTACCCAAGTGCACTGAACTGTATCAAGCTGAAAAAAAACAAAATTAAACTGAATTTCATAAATAACTGAGCATATCATATATCTGTGGAACCAAAAAATAGAAACCGAACTGAGAACCAAATGAGTACTTAAAATTTTAAAATACAAATTATATACCTACAGATACTAATTATATTTAATTTCTAAATAACCAAATATCCTAAAAATACTATTTATAAACCAAATTATGCAACAACAAAAAAATTAATGACTCAAATATTTTTATTCAAATAATTGATAGTTAATTATTTATCTTATATTTTTGTCCAAACAACCTAAACTACCCGATTTAAAGCGCAATATATTTTATATTTGTGAAAATTCAATAAAACGTATCATATGCATTGTTAGAATTTGTAAAGTAAATAAACATGTTCTATTTAAACTAGTCTTTTTTTTCCTACTAATTCCACTTAAATCGCTAACCCGTTTAGACCAATTTGATATTTTTTTATTATAAAATTAATCATTTAGTTAATCTAAGATCAAATCTTAATATTTGATTGCATGTAATTAATTAAATTAATGTTTCATAGTTGAATAGTTGACATTAAGGTTTTTAGTTTTCAATTCACGTAAAAATTAAAAAAATTTGTTATACACCAGAAGATTCTCCATTACAACCTATATTAAACATAACTAAACCATTGAAAATGTTATACTATTAATGAAACTATACGTGGTAATAATCACGTCATGTGTAAACATGTTTAAATAATCTGTCATATATTCACGAAGATTTATTGTTAGATTAATTATATAATAGATTATGGAAGAATAATAAAAAAGTTTATTTAAATTATGTAAAATATTTATATAGTTAGAGAAATATAAAATAAAATCAAAAAAATAGTTAAATCTAATGAAATGGTCCAATAATTTTATTTAAGTAAATTTTTTTCCCTTTTAATAGCACAGATGTGCTCAGCAATGATTGTGCACATGAATCATGCAAGAATAACAAAGTTTGTCTATATTTTTGTATGCTTAACTTTTCGAAAAATGTATTAACGTTTATTGAAATAGTGCCTATATTTTTTTAAGAAGAAGAAAAGAAATAGTTCCTATATTTACAATACTGAAAAGAATCTACGATATTTTAAATGAATTCTAAACCAATTCTTATGATAACTGACATAATTTAATATTAATGCCCACTAGTTCTGATATGCATAGTTGACTGTGGACAAAAACTATAATTATCAAATTATTAGCAAATTGGTGAAGTTGACGGGAGTGGACCAAACGTTACTTGTTGAAATGTTTTGTCTATTGTGTCGGCCGTGCACTTCCAAAGACTAGTTAGAGTAATATGTTTAGTTGTTTTTATTTTAATCAAATATGATTTTAGCTGTTGAATAATTTTTTTGTTCTGATGTACCTGTGTCTTTACTAAATTTGATTATATGCGTAAATCTAAACTATCGATTTTTATTGTTAATTAGCATTCTTTCTAATTAAGAAAGTATAAATTTATTTTATTAAGCCTTTTACAAAAAATATATATATATATTATTTACTTCTCCTTAATTAAAACTCTGATGTACCTTTGTGCTGGAAATGTATATATACAGAAAAAACGTTTTTCATTTGATAAAAAAAAGAAAGAGATGGTCTTTTGGTGAAAAAGTTTATATATACACTGTAAAACTGTTCCTGAGAACCAAGCGCTCGTAGCTTGGTGGTAAAGGAGGTACATTTGTACTGCCCGCCACCCGGGTTCGAGCCTTGGTCACAACGGATTTAACATCCCTTCCGTTGGGGCGCTGGATCCCTTGTGGCGCTGGATCCCTTTCGGGGATAGTTGAGAATGTTACTGTCCAGATGCCAGAGTTATCAAAAAAAAAAAAAAAAAAACTGTTCCTGAGCTGAGTTCAATTATTTTTTGCTTAGGTTAACATGTGTTGTTTACTGTTTTAGTCAGGACATTATAAAGTCCGCGTAGATTGAATGATTGACAAAATGTTTTTTTTTTCGAGTTGACATCGTCTGAATAGTAGTTCGTACGCAAAATTCTGTTGATAATAATATTTTGTATACCAATTGAATCAAGTTTCGATAGAGGGTTTCGCCAAATATCATTAACTACATTTTTTACTAGGTTAAGATCCGCGCATTGCACGGAATGAACATTTGATATATATATAATTTTTATGTATTATAATTTTTATATATTATGAAATAATAAATATATATTAAATAATTAAAAACTGCAACTATTACGTATATAATTAAATTGGTGCAAATATATAAATAAATTTCATTAATCTAAACAATCATTTTTTCTATTTTATATTGTATATATTTAAATTTAAATGATATTAAAGTGTATATATAGTGTATTTTTAATATTGATATATATTAAGTGATGATTTCTAATCATATGGTTTTTTATCATTTCTATATTTTTATAACAAAAACTTTAAATTACTGAACAAAAATTTCATTGTGGGATTAATAATTTTTAATTTTTAATTTTTTTAGAAAATTCAATGTAAAGTTTAAAGTTTAATATTAAATTGTCAATATTTGTTCAAAGCTTTTATAAAAAATAAGCAGATTTCAAAATTAAAATATTTATGTATTTAAATGGTTTATAGTTTAATTTAAACGATATTAATATATACATCTTTTAATCTTAATATTTATTAAATGATATTTCCTACTTATATTATTTTGTAATCATTTGTATCTAATCATAACAAAAAATTTAAATCATGAATCACAAAAAATTGAATGTGAGATTTTTAACAGTTTTAATAATCTATAGTTGTTTTTAGAAGTCAAAATATACCATATGCAGAAAAATCTAAAATTTTATTATATGTTTAGTTTGGTTGTTTAATTTCTTTTATTAATTTAAAATTAAACCAATATGATAGAGGTTACACTAATTTGATCAAATTAAAAAACATATCAAATATTTCTTATTCAAAATCATTAATTTTCATATATACTTTTGCCATATTAGACAATTCCGTTAATGATGAATTTATGGTTAGTTTAATAAAAAGCTTATTATATATTTAGATGGACCAATCTATTTTTCTAATAATTCTAAGACTCATTGTTGTGATGAGACATTGCTACTTCTAATTTTAAATGTTGTAATGCTTTTCTTCTAATATATAAGGGATACGATGAATATTATACTTGATGATACATAAGTGATTCACGTGCTCGAATGAATAGTAACCAAATGAGTACTATGGTTTCCAAGAGTAGGTGAAAAACCTAAAAACTATATATTTCTTTTGGTTTCTGCTTTTGACTAAAACCATTGACTTTTCGAAAGGATTGTCAGCTATTGCATTTGCATGGGAAGGTAGAGCAGGATTAACGAGACTTCTCAGGATGGAGTTCTTAGCGGGATATTAGAAACCGTCTCTTAACTTTTAACTAAAAAAACTAAGAACTCCACTTTAAGAACTCTCCATTAATCATGCTCTTAGAAGAATATAAGAAATCATCTCTTAACTTTTAACTAAAAAAGAGTTAAGAACCGATTCTTAAATAGAGCCTCATCCTAAGAACTTTTCGTACGCTTTTAATTCTCCACCAGTTTTTGCATATTGCACGTGTACAAATTGTATATAAAAATTCATGGTCATTGTAGTTTGATCACTTTGCTCTTTGTATGAAAATAATCTGGTCAAAAGTATATATTACAAATTTCTACTAAGAAAAGTCAAGTCTGGTGAATTGTTTTTATGCATTTAGATGTATTGACGCGACAATAGTTCTACTGAAACTTTTGCATTTCATTCAGAGGCTCACATTTACTACTGGAATAGGCCTGGTCTACGGGTCACAGTCCGATAAACGTTAGATTGGATCCCGTTGTGATTTTTACACGGTTCCTCTAATAGACAATTCATTTAGCTACAATGCTGATGAGGATGATAGTGATTGAATTGATCGAGAGTATCTGAACCGAATCCCAACTAATCTTTTCAGACGAACGGTATTGACGAATATTCCGATTCTATGCTTTTTAATGAGATCTAAGCATGTCTTCATATTGTCTAACTAAAATATTCAACCTTGATCCTGGCAAATATCATCATCATCACCACCCACCACAACAATAAGAATCCAAACCCGTTAATCAGGAAATTGAAATCCATCGCTGTTCGAGAAACAGAGACATTTCTTGGCAAACCCTCCAAAGAAATCAAGAAACTCAACGTATTAAGATCACGAACTAGGTCGAGGCTAGTTCGGTATAACTTACACTTGCAACGAGAATTTAACGTGGAAAACATACGCATGCAAATCAATACACAAGAAGAAGCTAACAAGAAATCGAGGTCAGAGGCGCTTACTAGGATAGACAGTCGATGTGCATCTTGTGGTGGAAATGAGCGGTGTGCAGATTCGCCATTTCCATGGGAGGGATGCAACGTGAACTCAAGCCTGAGAATTCTTGCTCGCTACTAGTAAAGATGGGGATGCAATGCTCAAAGCTACTGACTTTGGATTGTCTGTGTTCATAGAAGAAGGTGGGATGTGTAGTCAAATATTTTTCTTCTGGTTTTGTTAAGATTCTAATGAATGCTTGGAGTTATGTCGTGGCTATAAGTTTATAGATATAGTCTATAACATATGAATGTGATCTCATTTTGTACATAGTGGTATGCTTCAAAACAGAGGCTTTGCAAGTTTTAGTATGGGTAGTTGTCTGCTTGATACACAGTTACATTGTCAAGTTATGCCATTTTAATTGATAATCTTGTGTGTTGTATGCTTACAGGAATATAGTTGGAAGTGCTTTCTATGTTCCTCCTGAAGTATTAAGACGAAGCTACAAGAAGGAGGTCAGTATCTGGAGTGCAGGGATTATTCTATACATCTTGCTTTGTGGTGTACCTCCTTTTTGGTCAGGTAATATCAAGCTAACTTATTATTTGATTGTTTTATCCATTTAACTATGTAATTTATATTGTTTGTGAATCTGTAATAATGTAGTTGTAGTAAAGTCCACTTGGTCTCTTTTTAAAACAAAACATTAAGCGTGGTTGTGTAATCAGCATGCTTTCTAATGTCTTCATAGAACATCCTTGGATCAGAGGGGGTGAAGCTTCAGACAATCCTATTGATAATGCTGCGTTATCTCTGATGAGGCAATTCCGAGCAATGAGCAAGCCTAAGAAGCTAGCTCCAAAGGTAAGAAAAAATACAAACTTCTCTTGTGGAAGTAAGCATTCTCTTCTGTTTTGCCCCTGTGATCATTGCTTGTGTTTCTGATTTTGTATAGCAGATTATTGCAGAGAGTCTATCAGAAGAGGAAACTAAAGGTCTTAAAACCATGTTTGCGTAATATGGATAACGACATTAACTCAAGAGGAACTGAACACCGGACTGGTTCTAATCTCTCTGAAGCTGAAGTAAAACTGCTCACGGAAGCTCTTAGTACTGCCATTTCTACTCAAACCCAACATATGCACACATATATACGCAGACACATTTGTACTCAAACCCAACATATGCATACAAATAGAGAAAATAGAGCAAAAGATGCACATCAACTTGAAAGCAAGGTTTTCTAAAGAGAAGTTATTTAGTGAAAATGTGATTTGTTTTCCACAGCTTCCATTAACATGAGGGAGCCAAGGTTTCTTGAGGATGTATCCCGCATTCTTTAATATCCCAGTTTTTGTTGTTGTTGTTTCCGAACTCAAAGACTAACTCGGGGGCACTCACAGTTCCTTCAATTTCGAATATGAACAGATGCTCCCCTAAAGTTGGATAGAAATCGCCCAATCTATAAGAAGAATAACCAGCTGGTTTAACACCATTGAGTTTGTCATTGATGCAATAAGAAATTTCAGGGCAGCGCCCATAACCAGCATCACCCTTATAGACCAGCAAGAGGCAAACTTTAAATCTCAAGGATGTAGGAAAGTAGTGTGCATCTAATCCATTCCAATTCATTGACAGGGAACTCTCGGTGGCTTGGTACGTGAAATATGTAGGCACTGTTTCTCCAGGCAAAGTTGCAAAGTCTCTCGTCCATGTGTTGATGATAAGGTCTCTTGCTTCTTGATTCAGTTTAAAGCAGTTAACAAATCTGAGCAATCGAGTCTTTCGAGGGACCCACAATTGTCTGCGTCTAGGAATTCTAAGGAGTCCGGAAGCTGCGGAAGAGACACCAGCTTCGTGCATCCCTTGATTGTAAGCTCACGAAGATGAGGCCATGACATGATTGATGGAGGCAATTCTTCTATTGCAGTTCCAGCGAGCTTTAGAACGCTGATGTTTGTGGAAATCTCGGGAAAGATTTTCAATGAAGAGCAGTCAGTGAGAACAAGTTCATCAAGAGATTTCATGTTGATATTGATCGGAAGGGCCGTTAGGTTTGAGCAACTTTCGAGATACAACTTCCTGAGATTACTCATATCCCCGACGGAAGAGGGGAGCTTCACAAGACTTGAGCATCCACCAAGATACAACTCCTCAAGATTAGTCATATTCCCAATGGAAGAGGGGAGCTTCACAAGACTTATGCATCCATTAAGAGACAACTTCCTGAGATTAGTCATATTCCCAATGGAAGAAGGGAGCTCAACAAGACTTGAGCATCCACCAAGATACAACTCCTCAAGATTAGTCATATTCCCAATAGAAGAAGGGAGCTCCCGTAGACTTGAGCATCCTCGCAATTCAAATTTCTTGACGGGAATATACAAAGGGAGCTCCACAAGATTTGAGCAACCACTAGACAAAAAAGTCTTGAGATTCAAGGAATTTCTAACAGAAGATGGAAGCTCCACCAAACTTGAGCAATTCTCGAGATACAACGTCTTGAGATTACCAATACAAGGTGGGAGATTAGCTAGATGTGAGCATCCCGTGAGAAGCAATTCCTCGAGAGTAGTGACATTTTCCATAGAAGAGGGGAACTCCACTAGACCTGAGCAATTTGTAAGATCCAAATGCCGGAGATTGATAGCATTTCCAATAGAAAAGGGGATTTCCGTTAGACTTGAGCAACCAAAAAGATTCAATGTTTGCAGATTAGTGGCAGTTGAGAGATCAGGAAGCTCCTTTAGATTTTCGGAGTCCGTCAAATTCATCAATTTCAGATTTCTAATCGTCTGTACAGAAAAAAAAAAAAAAAAAAAAAAAGGGAAGAAAAACATCAATAAAAGAAGACGGTCCATTAAGACAAATAATAGATTCCAATAAAATAAGTAATATTACAAATACTACCTCCGTTTCCGAAAGTAAGATGTTTTAGATTTTTTTTCTTGTTCCAGAAAGATAGATTTTCTATATTGTTAAGGTACTTTTTTATACTTTTGAGAAACATTAATTGAGAATATTTAAATTGATTAAATTTCATTGGTGGAAAGTTATTGGAAAGTGCATAATAAAATAAAAAATAAATTAAATTATAAACATTTATTAAATTCTTAATAAACGTGTATACTTTAGAAAATCTTACTTTCAGGAATAAACGGAATAACAAAGGGAGTATAATTTTTACTTACTTTATTTCCTTCCCATAATTTCTCAAGGTAGTTGCTTTCAGTTAATATTATTTTCACCAGGAACTCAGGATTAAAATTAGAAGGCAGACATGTCAGCGGAAAATAATCCCAATGCAAAATTCTTAGATTTCGGGGCAGACATGTCATGGGGTCTATGCTGTGAGGATATGGCTTCGTGTCTCTGACTCTTAAGAATTGGACATTGGACATTCTTTCAAAAACTCCGTCACTTATCTTCAACTCCATATCCAACTTTGAAAAGTCCAAATCTATGCCTATAACATTTCGACTACCCTGCAAAAGAACCCAAAGATACATAAGCAAAGTTTGTGTGTTCAAAAAAAAAAAAAAAAAGATACATAAGCAAAGATGAATTTTATCAAATTTTGGAGGAAGAAATGCAGTGAACGGCTAATGTGAAAAACTTACTAGTGTATCGTTACGTAGTACTTGACATATATCTCCAGCATCAACCAAAAACTGGCGCTGCCCAGGTTCACGAATGGATTGTTTACGAACAATCTCTCTACCAAAACGTGCTAACAAATCATGGATTTCTGTATATCCCCACTCGAAGGATATGAAAGATTTCTCAGCTAAACCACGGAGACGACCTTTCACACCAACAAAATTCTTTTCAAGACACCCTTCCACAATTTCAAGCGTTTCATCGTTGAAAAAGCAAGCTAAATGAAGAAATAAATCTTGATCATCAACGCATAAGGCATCGTAACTGAACTTTAAAATACTTTCTATTTCTCCATCAAGTATACTTCTTAACCTTGGTAAATCCTCTTCCCACTCCTGCTTGGGCCTTCCTTCGAAATAAGATCCTATAACCTTTAGTCCCAAAGGGAGATTACCGGCAAGTTTTGTAACTTCCCAAGCAAGTTCCTTAAATCCATCATGTGGAGACTTTTGGCCAAAAGCATACATGCAGAAAATTTCAAGAGCCTCGTCGTCAGGTGGAAACTCCACCTCGTAAATATCGTCAATCCTACGTGCATTTAAAAGCCTTTTATCTTGTGTTGTGATAATTATCCGACTTCCAGGACCAAACCACCGAGCTTCTTTCGCTATGGCATCTATTTGCATTGAATGATCCACGTCATCAAGAATGGCAATCACTCTCTTGTCTTTTAACCTGTCTTCCACAACTCCTAAATGCTGAATCTTCATATCTTCTTGGTTGATTATTTGGTACATGAACTCTTTTTGTAATTGCAGTTTCGCACTGTACTCATCATAGTAAGGTCTGCCAAAACGTCTTTTAATATTCTCCATAAAGACACTAAACTGGAACTCACGAGAGTATTGGCTAAATAGAACTCTTGCGATGGTACTCTTACCAATTCCAGAAGGACCCCAAAACCCTATCATCCTCACTTCATTGGAGCCTAGGCGTAGCAACAGTTTCAGTTTTATCATATGAGTACTCATCCCAACGAGATTGTCGAAATCACTCGATTGCGCAGAATTATTCAGCTTGTTAAAAACATCGGTGGATATATCCTCGATCATGGCAGCTTCATCAACCCTAAAGAGAGGAAAGATGAATACATAATAAAATAGTTATTGTAAACAAAATTGATACAGACATGATAAAATTTAAGATTTTTTTTTTAATTTTTTTTTATAAAAATAATTAAATTAACAAACTTTCACCTTTTGTGATTAGAAAAAAAAAGAATTCACATTTTTCCGAATATTATTACCGAAATCCTAAAATTTTCAAAACACCACAACTTCCCCAATATATTAATCATGGAGCATTAGAACATGTTTTTGTAGCCACGTGTCGATCATCCTATGATGATTCTTAGAATTCTTTAGAAAAATAAGTTAGTCCATATAAATATATATTATATTTTTTATTAAATTAATTAATAATGTACAAAAGAATATTTTCAATTTTTTTCCTTAAATAAAAGCTACAAAATTACCTAATATAATTAACATATATATGACAATTAACGATTATGAATCATTTTATATAAAAATATATATAAATATGTTAATTTCAAAATTTGCATTGAAAAATTATTGATATCTTAATATTTTAATTTTGCAATTTGTATTGAAAAATCTCACATTAAATATTTGTGATTTAACAATTTAAATTTTTGTTACAACAAATATACAAATGTTAATAAAATCATATAAGTAGGAAGTGTTAATAATAAATATTTATATCAAAATATCTATATATATAAAGAAATGTTCGCCTCTCTCCCGTGAAGCCACGTCATCAATTCGTGCGTTCTGGGAGTGACACGTGTCCCATTTTATTTTTAGAGCCAAAATAAATGAATGCAGTTAAGGGTAATTGAACGCAGCACCTCAGAACTGGTAATTTCTCTTAGAACCACTAGGCTAAAGTCACTTTTTATAAATATGTGACCGGGAAAATACTTATTATCGTGTCAGCTGGAAGCCCATGCTTCTTCTGCTTGTGGCCAGGGCCGACACTGAACTGACGTCAAGATGAAGATCGTGAAGTTAAAAACTTTGCTCCAAACAGTTTTGCAATGTTTCCAACCTTTATAATTTGATGCATATAATATATATCAAAATATATTTGTTGTGCACGCTTTTATTAGTTTTGCTTTTAAAAGAAGGTATTTACAGTTATAAATGTTTTGTGCCAGTGAAGTAATGGTTGAAAAATCTCTATATATATGTCATTTTAAAATAACACTCAACTTCTATATATAGTCAATACATATGTCCATGTTATATTCTAGACTAAATATTTTCTCTTTTAAAAATATAGAAAACAATTTTTTTAGTCTACAAGCAAATGTTGTATAGCAAGTATGCATTATACAAAACAATATATATTTAAAATCCATACACAAAAACATAAAAGTTGTTATATGCCTCTTTCTGAGACATGCACACTCCACTATGAATAAGAATTAAAAAAAAACAGTATTGTCATCAAACTTTATCACAAATCCACATTTGTACATCTGTAATTATGAGTTGGACAATTACTTAATTTGATACAATACCAAAGCAAGAATAATCGAAAAACAACTATACCACCGCATACTAATAAGTAAGACATAACAAATAACCAAATTCTTGAATCTTAAAACAAATTTCAACTCGAGCATTTAGTGAATATCAAATTAACTAATATCCCGCCCGTAGGGCGGACCGACCCTAGTACTATATATATTTATGTCAATATCACTAAAGTTTAATTATATACTATATAAAGTAAATAAAATGATTGTTTTGATTTATTTACCAAAAACATGATTGTAAATAAATAAAAGGTATTGATTTTGATTTATATGCTTACTCTAATGTATATACTTTTATGTATACAAATTATTTTTTAAATAAGTGGTTTCTTATATGTTATTTGATCATGACAATCTAATAAATACACTTCTTCAAATCAAAGTGATTTTTAATATTGGAAACACTATATATTATTTTATTCAAATTAAATAACTTAGTTTTGACATTTATATTTTGGGTCTGCACTTATATTCTATAACAACTTGATATATTATATTTGAACACTAGCCTGTGAATACAGTTTGCCAGTGATTTTCTTCAAAAATTTGATTCTTTGATATTTTTCTGGAGTGTAACTAATTTTTACAGATGTCCATATTTTTAAACTGACACTTATGTAATTCACATAACAAGTTAAAAAAACAAACTCATATCAGTGAAACATAAACGAGAATGAAAACCCAATTTTATAGAGGTAGAAAATGAAATCACTTATGGAGAGTCAATATTAAACAAATCGAGAGCAAAAAAACCTAATCCCATTTCGTCATTTTACAATCGATATTACCTATCTAGTTTTGGTGATTTGTGTCAGCCGCAAAATTTAATTTTCGTTTATGCATATGAAGTTCTTAAAATGAGCTAAAATACGTTAACTCTTCAACAGCGATGCATTTAAGAGACCAACATTTGTATTCGTCATTTTACAATCGATAAATATTGTAATGTTGCAAAATGTTAAAACCATTTAATGAACAAACATTAGTATAAAAAGTTCACCCCGCCTGGTCAGGCATGTATATAGTAAGCTGAAAAGTTGTTTATTTTTGTCTGATATTTTGAGTATTTTTTCCGTACATATAATATTTTGAAAGATGGCAAGTAAAAGTTAAGCGGACAAACCAGTTGCACGAATGGTAACCAGCTATTGTGGCCACCTTCTCCAAAGCTTGTTTCCACCTCCTAATGTCCTCCTTAGATTTACCCTCACAAGTTTTTCTGAACACCTTCCCAAAATCACCGTTCAGCTTCTTTACATCAGATGGATCTACTTTGTAGAAAATGGCCATCACAGTTTGACCCAGCTCCTCCCTGCAGTTCATAATCTCCACCAACTCCTCAAGACACCACTTAGAAGAAGCATAGTTCTTAGAGAGCAAGACGACCGCGATCTTAGATCCTCTAATCCCCCGTATGAGTTCAGGAGCGATGGACTCTCCTCTCTGGATCCCATTATCGTTGAAAAATGTGATTGTCTTTCTTTTAAACTCCTTTTTAATGTGACTAAGAAAGTTTTTGCGGACATCTTCCCCACGGAAGCTCGGAAAGACATCGTGTAACCAGACGTGAGAGGAAGAAGATGGAGCGGATGAAGGAGACAAAGCAGACAGAGGTGGTAGTGGAGACAACGAAGACTGAGGTGGTGAAGGAGACGAAAGAGACGGAGGTGATGATGGAGACACAGGAGACGGAGGTGATGAAGGAGACAAAGAAGACTGAGGTGATGATGGGACTTGAGTTTGGCTCTGGTTTTGCAATCGGATTTTCTTTCTCACTGGTTTGGCAATCGGATTTGAAAGCTCATCCGGTTTCCTCTTCTTTCTCTTTTCTACTATCTTTCTCTGTTTCTTAATTTCTTTCAAAAACGATGGAAATCTCATTTTTGAAAAGCTTTTCTTTTTCGGGAATGAAGTATTATAGTATATCACAAAACAAAACAGTGGAGTTGAAGGAATAAGTAGATAAAAGGAAAACTGATTTCTTGGTTTTCTTGATGGAATCTGAATTTTCAAAAACAATATGAAGAAGCATATGCAGGAGAAGCGAGAATGGCAAATGAAAGGGAAAAATAACCAATCTGTGTGGTGGCGAGAGGACCAAGTATATTTCTAGATAAAATTAAAAAAAAATTCGTACGTTAGTCAAAAAAAATAATAATAAAAAATTCGTATGTATAATTGAGTAACTGACACGAAACGCTGACAAATTTAATGAATAAACATTAGCATAAAAAATTACATTAGTCCACTAATTATTTTTTCGGGATGATTGTTCTTTTAAAAACTTTGATCTATTATTTTCTTGGATTTGGTCTTTTAGATCTGTGTGCGCAAATCGGAGATGGGATGTATTTTGGTGCGTATGTCAAAGTCATGTCGGATCTAGAGTTAGAGCAATTGAAAAAATCTTTTCCAAAGTTTAGAAACCCATAAAGAGAGAAGCTTTTTTAAAGTGGGTCATGATGTGTTATGTGTTGTATGTGAAGTTTCAGCTAATACTTATATTAACAGCTAACGCATATTTTAAATGATATATCAATTATTAACAACCTACGATTGTTACATGCTACATGTATTGTTTTACTCCATAACTTAAATTTTAGTAACTATCTGTTACATGATACATCAATTATTATATGTTTCAGCTAATACCTATGTTAACAACTAATACATATTTTAGATGATACATCAATTATTAACAACCTACAATAACGATTGTTACATGCTATATGTGTTGTTTTATTTGTTAACTTAATTTTTAGTAACGAACTTATTTTACATGATAAATTATATATTATATATCTGTTAATAATTACTAATACTGAATTAAAAAAATTGTATCACCTATCTTAATGTATACTATAGTTGAGTAACTGACACGAAAAGTTTGTCACCGACAAAAACTATGGGAAATTGCACGCAATGAACCAAAAAATATATTATAAATCAGTCTAACCCCAAAAACATTGACCACAATATTCAATGTATTTTTTATAATATATGTCAAACTACCTTTACAATCAAGGAAAATTGCACTTTATGACAACCTACAAAAAAAGTTCTTCACTATCTAGCTAAGAAAAAAATAAACTATGATATTCAACATAATTTTTTATCTTATTTGCTAAAATACTCTTCAAAACAACGGACACCACCATTTTTTATTTTCTGTTAACTTTCTTCTTTTTCATTTTTATCCTTCTTTCTTACAACAATATCTCTGTTTTTATAATTTGTTCTCATTTTGAATCTTGCAAAACATGTTAGAATTATTGCATCATGGATTATTAAACAAATCCGGTTGTAAGAAATGACTACGGCGGCCGACACAGTAAATATATAGACGTGTCATAAAAGAAGAGCTGTAACTCATCGAGTCTATATGGTAATAGAAGAGATGAATGTGTATGATCACCATGTCTGGAAAAGGAAAAAATGATGAAGAAGATGAACTCTTCGCCACTATACTATTTGAGACACAATCAGTGTGGTCTTAGATGGCGCAAATTCATGTCTTCTTCAACTAAGATGGCACCATCTGTTTTAAGCCATTATTTTTAAATGTGTAACGTTGTTAGCATTACATGATATGATATGATAATAATAATGGTGTTTCTCTAATGTCCATATCTTTTAACGATGACATTATCCACTTTTCCCCTTCTTTGACCGGCTACTTATAGAAGATGGGGTATAACCAGTTGAAATGAAGACTAAATATTAGTAACTTAATTATGTCAAAATCATTGACATATTCTTAGTTTCTACTCAGAAATTGGTTATACAGCGAATTAACCATACAGTCAACTGGTAAAAATCTTTTTTCTTCTTCTTTCAGGTCTCTGCTTCTCTTCTTTTAATAAAGATGGACGCAAATCAAAGGTCATCATGTTTTAATCACTTCCATCTATATAATCAACACCTCTATCACTCCAATTTTTCACTCTGCCGACGTCATCTTTCTTTAAATCAATTGGTATCGTTTCCGTATCATTTTCTTTGTCTTTTTTTTTTATGTTATAATTTTTCTTTTTTCGTGAGTCTATTTTATTTTTCATATTTATATAGTATAGTTTAATGGGCAAATCTCCAAAATAGCATCTTTCTAAGTTTATATCACAAAAATAGCACTCAAAAACTAAAATGACCAAAATAGCACATTTCTAAGTTTATCCTTTGAAAATTTTAATTTTTTTATTTTTCAAAATTTAAAATCTTATCCCCAAAACCTCATTTCTCAACTCTAAACCCTAAACCCTAAACTCTAAACCCTAAACCCTAAACTCTAAACCCTAAACTCTAAACCCTAAACTCTAAACCATAAACCCTAAACCCTAAACTCTAAACCCTAAACCCTAAACCCTAAACCCTAAACCCTAAAATCTAAACCCTAAACCCTAAACTCTAAACCCTAAACCCTAAATCCTAAACCCCACCCTTTAACTCTAAACCCTAAGTTTGTGACTTTTGATAAAACATTAAGTGCTATTTTTGTGACTTTTGACCTTGAGTGCTAGTTTGGGAACATAAACTTGATTTAGTGCTATTTTTGTCTTTTTCTCTAGTTTAATATTACAATATTACATATAATTTCAAATTTTAATTTTATTTGCAATATTATTAATATTTATTATATTTGCAATCAGAGATTTTTCAAATATGACTTACAACTTGATTTTAAATACAAATCTATACCCAAAGTTGAATCAAATGCAAAACTAACATAAAAGTTTTGTGAAATTACAGCCAGCCCCTTGTGACCAAACAAAAAAACAGAAGCCATTTTTAGGAATATAGCCCCAGTAAGTCGTCTGAGTCGTCTGAGATGCTAGAAGTCTTCTAGACGACTTCCAAGTAAGTCAACTGGTGTAGCAGGTCTTAAAAATAATTTATAAATTTTCTAAAAAATATTTTGATAAGCGAAAAAATTAAAATCATGTAATTATAAACAGTTTTAAGTGATATAAATTAAAATATTATAAAACTGAATTGTTTTCAACATAGATGAATGTAGGTAGTGAATCATGGTATTCTTTGTTCTAGGGTTTGACAACATATGTTGTAGTATTGTATGTATTCTTAGGGTTGAATTTTGGAAAGCTTGAATGTTTTTTTGAAAAATTAAATTTTTACCTATAAGTATTTATTTTTGTGTATAGTAAACACTTTTGAAGTTTAATTTGATTTTATGAAGTGTTTAGTTAGTTAATTAAGTTTAGGGGTTATATTTAGGGTCTAGACGACTTCTACATAGAAGTCGTCTGGTGAATAATTTTAGCTGGACGACTTACATGTAAGTCGTTCAAATATTCCAGCCTAAAATTAAAAAAAAAATTATTTTCCCGCTTAAATAATTTAACTAGACGACAAGTAAGTCGTCTGCGAAGTCTTCTATTTTAGTTTCCCGCTAAAAATTTAAAGTCTTCTGGGCGACTTACAAATAAGTCGTCTAGGAAGTCGTCTGAATCAAAAATATTTTAACCTAATTAGATTTTTTTGTCTCCCTATATAAAGAAAAATTTACACATTCTCTCTCCTCCTCTCAAATGGTTGCAACAAAAATGTAATGTTCATCATTCTAAAACTCTTCAACCTCTCTCTAATCTCTTTGAACTTATAAACACTAAGCTTTATATCAATTTATTGTTTTTGTCTCATGTCTTTCTCACTAATTTATCTTGTTTTTGCAGGTTTTTCATCACAACATGATTCTCATATTCCACTCATTTAAAGGTAGATCTATCAATTTTAGATATGTATTTTTGTGTGTTCTATAAAGGTAGATTTATCTAATCTTTCACTCATATTCTCTGTTTTTAAGCCATTTGAATATTTTTGGATATGCATGTTTTTCAGATCTGGATTTGGATATGCAGGTTTTTCAGATCTAGAAAACTTCTGGGACGACTTACCTGTTAGTCGTCTAAAATATAATGCGCTAGACGACTTTCAGGAAGTCTTCCAGACGACTTTCAGGAAGTCTTCCATACGACTTCCAGGAAGTCTTCTGACGAAGTCTCCCTTTCATAACAGATCTGAGCGTTTTGGTAAGTTTTTATGTCTAATTATTTTTCATTTGGTAGCTTCCTGTTGTATAAAGGTATTACTTTTTTTCCAAAACTAAAACTCTCCAAACCCACTTTAATCTCTTTGACTTGAAAACACCAAACTTTATATGAATTTTTCAGTTTTATCTCATGTCTTTCTCACTAATCTATCTTTTTTTGCCAGTTTTTAGTCAGATGGTTCTCATCTTCCACTCATTTAAAGGTAGATCTATTAATTTTAGATATGTATTATATTCCACTTATTTTCTCTGTTTTTAAGCCATTTGAACGTTTTTTTTATATGCAGGTTTCTCAAATCTGGATTTGATATGCATGTTTTTTTCAGATCTGGAAGACTTCTGGGACGACTTACCTGTTAGTCATCTAAAATATAATGCGCTAGACGACTTTCAGGAAGTCTTCCAGGCGACTTCCCGGAAGTTGTCTGGACTTCCTGGAAGTCTTCTGACGAAGTCACCCTTTCATAACAGATCTGAGCGTTTTGGTAAGTTTTCATGTCTCATTTTTCTTCATTTAGTAACTTCCTGTTGTATAAAGTTCTCACTTTTTTTTCAAACTAAAACTCTCCAAACCCAATCTAATCTCTTTGACTTGAAAATACCAAATTTTATATGAATTTTTCAGTTTTGTCTCATGTCTTTCTTACTAATCTATCTTTTTTTTTGCAGGTTTTTAATCAGATGGTTCTCATCTTTCACTCATTTAAATGTAGATCTATTAATTTTAGATATGTATTTTTGTGTGTTCTATAAAGGTAGATTTATCTAATATTCCACTCATTTTCTCTATTTTTAAGCTATTTAAACGTTTTTTGATATGCAGGTTTTTCAGATCTAGATTTGGATATGCAGGTTTTTCAAATCTGGAAGACTTCTGGGACGACTTACCTATTAGTCGTCTAAAATATAATGCGGTAGACGACTTACAGGAAGTCTCCCAGACGACTAAAATATGATGTACCAATTTTTTTAGTGAAAGACAGATATAATATGATGAGAAAAATATCTAAATATTCTTATTTATGGTACT
The DNA here is from genome assembly GCF_020379485.1 of Brassica napus. Classification (NCBI taxonomy): domain Eukaryota; kingdom Viridiplantae; phylum Streptophyta; class Magnoliopsida; order Brassicales; family Brassicaceae; genus Brassica; species Brassica napus. Next base: position 38,561 of record NW_026014656.1, read on the forward strand.
TTGAGAAAGTTTACTCTAAAACATTATTATTTAAACCTATTAAACTTGATCTTGACCTGATTTCGTTTTGATTTGCGAGTCAGATCTTTTTACTGATTTGTATCTAATATTTATTTAGAATATGGATTTCTTTCTATAAAAGCTCATGTTCAAAACTTATAATCACACAAAGATTTGAACATGGTTACTGACCATAAGTGCAGAGAAACCTCGACAGACTTTCAAGATTTCGGGGCCCCTAAAATTGTATAATTATTTGGGGCCCAGGTTTTTCAAATGCCTTTTTAAATATACATAAGCACGCCTCTGCCTGCACTTCATAATCTCCACCAACTCCTCAAGACACCACTTTGAAGAAGCGTAGTTCCTCGAGAGCAAGACGATCGCAATCTTAGATCCTCTAATCCCCCGTATGAGTTCAGGAGCGATGGATTCTCCTCTCTCGATCCCGTTGTCATTGAAAAATGTGATTGTCTTTCTTTTGAACTCCTTTTTAATGTGACTGAGAAAGTTGTAGCGGACATCTTCCCCGCGGAAGCTCGGAAAGACATCGTACATCCAGACATGAGAGGAAGAAGATGGAGAAGCCGATGAAGGAGACAAAGCAGATGGAGTTGATGAAGTAGACAAAGAAGAAGAATCAGATTCTTCGTTTTCATGATGGGATCTGAGTTTTCGAAAAATCAAGAAGAAGCCTAATGCAGCAGCAACGATGTTAAGGAAAAGAGAGAAATCCATTTGTGTGCTGGAGAAACGGATCAATGAGCTTGCTACAGACATTTGTGGAGCAATGAGTGAAACAAAGATGCTTTTATTGAACAAAGCGACATATAAAGTTGACTCCGTTGACTGAGAGAGACTTTGTGGTAAATAAAAAGCACAGTGCCTAAACAGTGCGTTGTGGCATCCTATTTTAAGTACAAAAAACTAAAAAAAGCAATGAATAGCAGAAGCAACTTCAAGGAAATAATAATCGAAATCAATGTCCACTATAGGAAGCTTAATCCTTTGTCAATACATCAAAGTTAATGAGTTCACACTTGATATTTCACAGCAAAGAGATCAATCTTCTATAGGAAGCTTCATCCTCGGCTTCAACTCCATTGCCAAGAAAGTAGGTCTAACAAAGTATTTGTAGTCAGTTTTCTTCTTCTACTTGTAGTATGTTTTCTTAAGATTCTGATATTAGCCCTGTTTTTTTTATCAACAGCGGCGGCAGCGTCGAGAAAAACAACGAGCAAAACGGAAAAGATAAAGACGGAGTTATCAAGTATCGCTTGATTAAGACGCGAAAGACATATTACACACATAAGATGACGCTGAAAATAATGGCGTCCATTAGAGAAACCTTGGATAGCACCGGCGATCGTTTCTGGCGGTTATTTCTATTTCTTCCATGATTATTTTGTTCTCTGTTAAGGTTATTTTTCTAGACGCTGCTGCTGACGCCGCCGTTGACAAAAGAACAGGGCTAATGTTGGAGACAGATAATAGTCTATTTGTAAATTGTTGGCATGCATTTGCACACACAAAGAATAAGATCATACATACGTTACAGCTATTTCTTAATTTAAAGTTTATTATAATGTCGTTTATTTGAACTTTTGAAGCATCAAGATTAGGGGTGTTCAATTCGGATATCGGTTCGGTTTCGGTTCGGTTTTTTTTTGGTTAGTAAAATATAACTACCATTCGAAATCCATATTTAATTCGGTTCGGTTCGGTTTATATACCGTCGGTTTTCGGTTTATTCGATTTTATACCAAAAAACATAATTATTTAGTTTGAGATCATATAAAATGAATTTTAGAGTCATATTGTCAACACAATCATTTATTAGAAATATATTATATGTTCAAATAAATGAACAAAAACGTAAAAATGCTTCTACCATCAAATAAAATCATCAAATTTATAATTAAAATCAGAGCCTGAAATTTTGAAAATAAAAGTATGAAACAAAACAGAAACATGAAAGAAAAGTTTTTTCACTCTTTCATATTTGGTGTTCATTAAAGTCATGTTTTTTCGATTGAACACGAAACTCTGTTTGTTTATAGATAAGAAAAAAGTTGTGAAAATTTTCCATTAATTATTTTTCATCAAATTTTTCATCTTCATATTAATTTAGTGAATACTAAAATAAAGCAAAAAGATAAAAAAAAACTTAGAAAATAGGATGTCTGAATTGCGATGTATTGTTATTTAATTATAGTTCAAGTGTTTTACAAATTATATAAGGTTCTTTATTACTATAACATTATGGTAATAGTTATTAACACAAATTTAACATATATAACAAATAGATTTTCATGTATTGTTATAAAATAGATACATATTTACATGTTTCTACTTTTAATCGGTTTTGTTCGGTTTATTCGGTTATATACCAAACCATATCTAAATCATACGGTTTTTATAAAATTATATCCATTCGGTTTATATGGTATATACCAAAACCAAACCATATTGTCTATTTCGGTTCGGTTCGGTACGGTTCGGTTTTACCATATTGAACAGGCCTAATCAAGATGCTTGAAAATGGAATATCACCATTAATGACTGCTGAATATTAACGGAAAATACAAGTATCTTCTCTCTTCTCTCCCACTACGACTCAGACGAATCATCATCATCACTGTTGGGGAAAGAGGAACCCAACAATCACCACCCACCGCAACAACAAGAATCCAAACCCGTTAATCAGCAAATCTAAGAGAAGCAGGTTTTAACACCATTGAAATCCATCGATCTTCGAGAAACAGAGACACTTCTTGGCAAAACCTTTAAAGAAATCAAGAAACTCCACATTAGGTCATTTGAACTAGCTAGGTCGAGGCCAGTTCGGTATAACCTACACTTGCAACGAGAATTCAACAGGGAACCCATACGCATGCAAATCAATACTCAAGAGGAAGCTAACAAGACGAAGTTACAGGAAGGAGGTTAGTAACTGGAGTGCAGGGATTATTCTATTCATCTTTCTTTCCTTTTTAGGCAGGTAATGTAAAGCTAAAATATTATTTGATTGTTTTATCCATTTAACTATGTAATTTATATGTTTTATGATACTGTTTTTGTTACAATGTAGAAACCGAGAAGGGAATATTTGATGAGATTATAAAAGGAGAAATTGATTTTTGAGAGCCAACCATGGCCTTCTATATCTGAGAGTGCTAAAGATCTTGCAAGGAAGATTTTTTTTTGTTACAAGTTATTAATGAAAATGTGATTTGTTTTTTTTTCTCAGCTTCCATGAACATGAGGGAGCCAAGGATTCCAAAGCAATTGTTTCCAACTTTCCAGAGGACGTAGCCCGCATTCCTCAATCTCCCAATTTTTGTCATGGGATCTGAACTCAAAGGCTAATTCGGGGGAGCCCACTTTTTCTTCAATTTTGAATACCAGCAGATGCTCCTTTGAAGTTGGAGAAGAGCGGTGCCATAAATCAGCATAAGCTGCGTAACCAGATTTAACACTATTCAGTTTGTCCTTGATGCAATATGATATATCAGGCCAGCACCAATCATCAGCATCAACGTCACCCTTATAAACCAGCAAGAGGCAAGCTTTAAATCTCAAGGATGTAGGAAAGTACTGTGTATCTAATCCATTCCACGTCATTGACAGGGAACTCCTGGTGGCTCGGTAATTGAAATATGTAGGCACTGTTTCTCCTGGAAAAATTGCAAAGTCTCTTGTCCATGTGTTGATGATAATCTCTCTTGCTTCTTGATTCAGTCCAAAGCAGTTAACAAAGCTGAGCCCATGAAACTTTGTCTTGTAAAAAGAGCAATCCAGTCTCTCGAGGGACCCACAATTGTCTGCGACGAGGAACTTTAAGGAGTCCGGAAGCTGCGGAAGAGAAACCAGCTTCGTGCATCCCTTGATTACAAGTTCACGTAGACTAGACCTTTCCTTGACCCATGGAGCAATTTCTTGTATTCTTGTGTCGCTCAAGTGTAACTCACGAAGACGAGGCCATGACATTATTGATCGAGGTAATTCTTCTATTGAAGTTCCAGTGAGCTTTAGAACGCTGATGTTTGTGGAAATCTCCGGAACGCATTTCAATGACGAGCAGTCAGTGAGAAAAAGTTTACCAAGAGATTTCATGTTGATGTTGATGGGAAGGGCCCTTAGCTTTGAGCATCTTTCGAGATACAACTTCCTGAGATGATTCATATGTCCAATAGAAGATGGGAGTTCTACAAGACTTGAGCATCCATTAAGAGACAACTTCCTGAGATGATTTATATTTCCAATAGAAGATGGGAGTTCCACAAGACTTGAGCATCCATTAAGGTACAAGTTCCCGAGATTATTCATATTTCCAATAGAAGATGGGAGTTCCACAAGACTTGAGCATCCATTAAGATGTAACTTCATGAGATTATTTATATTTCCAATAGAAGACGGGAGTTCCACCAGACTTGAGCATTCATTGAGATACAAATACAAGAGACTAGTCATATTTCCAATAGAAGAGGGGAGCTCCAGTAGACTTGAGCATTCATCGAGATACAGATGCATGAGATTAGTCATATTTCCAATAGAAGAGGGAAGCTCCTGTAGACTTGAGCATCCACTCAAATCAATTTTTTTGAGATCAGTGGCATTACCAAGATAGAAAGGGAGCTCCACAAGATTTGAGCAACCATTAAAAGTAAAATCCTTGAGATTAATGGAATTTCTAACAGAAGATGGAAGCTCCACCAAACTTGAGCAATCTTTGAGATACAATTTCTTGAGATTACCAATAGAGGATGGGAGCTTAGCTAGACGTAAGCATCCCGTGAGATTCAATTCCTCGAGATCAGTGGCATTTTCCATAGAAGAGGGGAGTTCCATCAGACTTGTACAACCACTAAGATCCAATACTTTGAGTTTAATTATAGCATTCCCAGAAGAAGATGGAAGTCTCACTAGACTTGAGCAATGACTAATATCCAATCTTCCAAGATTAATTAGATTCCAAATAAAAGAGGGGATCCTTACTAGACTTGAACAATGACTAAGATTTAATCTTCGGAGACTGATAACATTTCCAATAGAAAAAGGGAGCTCCGCTAGATTTGAGCAACCATGAAGATTCAATTCTTGGAGACTAGTGGCAGTTGAGAGATCAGGAAGCTCCTTTAGATTTTTGGAATCCGACAAATACATCCATTTGAGATTTCTAATCGTCTGTACAGAAAAGAAAAACATCAATAAAAAGAAGACAGTCCAATAATACTGAAGTAACACAAAGTCTTAGATATATAAATATGTTTACTTACTTTATTTCCTTCCCACAATTTCTCAAGATAGTTGCTTTTACGCAAGGCTATTTCCACCAGGAACTCCGAAATAAAATTAGAAGGCAGACATGTCATCGGAAAAAAATCCCAATGCAAAAGTTTAAGATTTGGAGGCAGACATGTCATTAGATCTATGCTGTGATGACATGTCTGTTTGGGACGTCCATAGTCAGAACCAGAATCAGAATCAGAATCAGAAAGCAAAAGTCTTAAGAATTGAACATTGGACATTCTTTCAAAGGCCCTTTCACTTATTTTCAACTCTGTCTCCAACTCTAAAAGCTTCAAATCTATGCCTATAACACTTCGACTACCCTGCAAAAGAACCCAATGATTTTCCTATAAAATTTTGTAGGGAGAAACGCATTGAATGACTAATAGGAAAAACTTACTAGTGTATCATTTTGTAGTACTTGGCATATATCTCCAACATCAGCCAAAAACTGACGCTGCCCAGGTTCGTGAATGGATTGTTTACGAACAATTTCTCTACCCAAACGTGCAAGCAAATCATGGATCTTTATATATCCCCCAACAATGGATATGAAAGATTTCTCAGCTAAGACACGGAGCTGACCTTTCACACCGACAATATTCCTTGCAAGATACTCTTCCACTTTCTCAATCCGCTCATTGTTGAAAAAGCAAGCTAAGTGAAGAAATAAATCTTGAGTATCAACAGATAAGGCATCATAACGTAACTTTAAACTACTTTCTATTTCTCCATCAAGTCTAGCACTTAACCTTGGTAGTTCCTCTTCCCACTCATGCTTGAGCATTCCTTTGAAATAAGATCCCATTACCTTTAGTCCCAGAGGGAGATTACCGGCAAATTCTTTAACTTCCCAAGCAAGTTTCTCGAAGCCATCGTATGGGGACTTTTGACCAAAAGCATACATGCAGAAGATTTCAAAAGCATCACTGAAACCTGGATACTCAACCTTGTAAATATGGTTAATCCCATGTGCAGTCAAGATTTTTTTATCTTGTGTTGTGACAATAATCCGACTTCCAGGACCAAACCAGCTATGGTCTTTTGCCATGGCATCTAGTTGCATTAAATGGTCTACATCATCGAGAACGACAAGCACTCTCTTGTCTTTTAACCTGTCTGGCGCAACTCCTAAATGATGAATCTTGACATCCTCCTGGTTGATTATTTTAGATAAGAACTCTTCCTGTAATTTCAGTTTCGCGCTATATTCATCAGAACAAGGTCTTGGACAACGTCTTTTGATATTCTCCATGAAGACACTAAGCTGGAACTCATGAGAGTGCTGGCTAAATAGAACTCTGGCGATGGTGCTCTTACCAATTCCAGAAGGACCCCAAATCCCTATTATCCTCACTTCATTGGAGCCTAAGAGTAAGAACGGCTCCATCTTTTTCATATGAGCTTCCATCCCAGCAAAACCTTCGAAATCACTTGATATCACAAAATTAATTAGGTCATTCGAAACATTAGTGGCGATTTCTTCGACCATTGATGCTTCATCATCCCTAACAAGAGAAAAGATAATACACAAAGATGAAGACATCATTTGAAAATTTACAATTCATAATCAAAAACAAAATTGACAAATAAATGATCAAGGTTTTTTTATTTAAAGTTGTATAAAAATTAAGCAAATTATTTGTACATATATAACAAACTTTCAATAAAAAACGAACTAACAAACTTTCACATTTTGTTAACTAAAAACATTTCACATTTTGTTTTCTTAAATTATCACCGATACCCTAATTTTTTTTAAAAAATGCAATAACTTCTTACGCTTCTATAATTTTAGAAGGAGATCACTCGTAAACATAACCTCTGTGATGTTTTTGAAACCATTTATTAAATCATGTTATATCGAAACTGTTTTTTTTTTCTTTGAATTTTGTATTTCTCAATACATATTATATTTTGGATGTATGTAAAAGATAGCAAGTAAAAAGCATGGGGACAAAACCAGTTGCTTGGATGGTAACCAGCTATTGTGGCCACCTTCTCCAAAGCTTGTTTCCATCTCCAAATGTCCTCCTTAGCTTGACCCTCACACGTTTTTCTGAAAACCTTGCCAAAGTCTCCGGTCAGCTTCTTTACATCAGATGGATCTACTTTACAGAAAATAGCCATCACAGTTTGCTTCAGCTCTTCCCTGCACTTCATGATCTCCACCAACTCCTCAAGACACCACTTTGAAGAACCATAGTTCCTTGAGAGCAAGACGATCACAATCTTAGATCCTCTAATCCCCCGTATGAGTTCGGGAGCGATGGATTCTCCTCTCTTGATCCCATTATCGTTGAAATATGTGATTCCCTTTCTTTTAAACTCCTTTTGAATGTGACTAAGAAAGTTATTGCGGACATCTTCCCCCCGGAAGCTCAGAAAGACATCGTGTATCCAGACTTGAGAGGAAGAAGGTCGAGGAGCTGATGAAATAGATAAAGAAGATGGTGGTGATGATGGAGACAAAGAAGACCAATAGACAGATCGAGGAACTGACAAAATAGTTAAAGAAGATGGTGGTGATGAAGTAGACAAAGAAGACAAATCGAATTCTTTGTTTTCTTGATGGGATCTGATTTTTCGTAAAATGAAGAAGAAGCCTATTGCAGCAGCAACCATGTTAAGGAAAATAGATAAATCCATTTGTGTGGTAGTGGAGAAAGGATCAGTGAGCTTGGTACAGAGATTTGTGGAGCAATTACGCTTTTTGTGTAATTGAACAAAGCGACATAAAACGTTGACTCCATCGGGGGACTGAGAGAGACTTTGTGGAAAATAATTTCACCGGTCAAGGTTGAATGCTCTACCATTCTATTCAAAGAAGGAAAAAGGCAAAGGAAGAACAGAAGCATCTTCAAGGAAAGTAGTGATCGATATCAATGTCTCTACATCAAAATTGATGAGGTCACACTTGAAATTTCACAGCAAAGAGATCAATCTTCTCAGGAAGCTTCATCCTGGCTGCAGCCTCATCATTTTTCTCGTAGAACTTTACAAAAAGTAGGTTATGTTGAATGGAGACTTAATTTAATTGACTTGGGATTGCAGTAATTTTTGTTTTCGTTTGTTTTATATTTAAGGAATAGAAGGAGTGAATAATTATATAATGGACATACATATGAACAAACCTATATTTGCAGGACACATTTGTATTCAAACCCAACATCACACAATGATAATCTTACACTAACACAGAAAAAATGCACATCAACATGAAACTAAATAAGTAATCTAAAATCGGTTCCCCATGTCAAACCCTTGGTTGACGCCCCGCCGTGCTTCCGCCCTATCCCCTCCGTCTCTCGCCGCTGGTGATGACCGGAACCCCATCCCTCCTCTTCCCCCCGACCCTCCTGACCTTGGCCAATACCCTCCACTTTCTCCCTCTTCCACCAAAACCATCCTTGCCCGTAATTCTTCCCCCAAAACTGTTGTTTCTGTCAAAGGAACTTCTACCTCTACCGTTGGCTCTGCTGAAGCTAAGTCAACTCTTAAGCCTAAGATTATTGGATCTGAAGGCAAAACTGGTTCAGTTGCTTCTGGATCTGAGAAAACTTCTCCCCAACAATTCACAATTCTAAAACCAAAAAAATCTTCCCCCCTCCAAACCAACCGAGCCGCATCCCCTCCGAGTCAAATCTCCACCCACTCTCCTCCTTCTGAAGAAACCTCCACCCATACTACTCAACCTGAACAAACTGAAACCTCAGATATTTTGATGGCAGAAGCTCCTCTTCCAGCTTCTGTTACTCCTCCTCCTACTGTTAATGTGTCTCCTGCAGCTCAGCAAGAGCCACAAAAATCTTTTGTTCAGCAAATGCCACAAAATTCCTCTACTCAGCAGACTCCTTCCCTAGTTGAAAAAATCAGAAGATTAGAGGATAAGTCCCTCACGAGGCTTGCCCCAGTGTCTTTTGCAGAGAATGGAAGGCCTCGAGTGCTTATACCTGATGAAGTGTTTCAAATAGGTGTAGATCTCCATAAAGACTTCATTGTTTGCTACTTCAAAGGAAGACCGCCACCTTACAGTCAGATCCAAAGCGTCCTGAACCACATGTGGGGAAAGGGTAAACGCCTGGAAATTCACAACAACCCTAATACAAGATCAGTGCTAGTTCGGATAACTAGTGATTGGCTCAAACAAAAGATTCTTGAAAAAGGTATATGGTATGTAGGTGATTCCATGTTTCACACTGCTCAATGGAACTCAGCTCATTCTAACCAGTCACCGTCTATGCAATCTATCCAAATATGGGCTCACCTGCATGGAGTGCCTCTGGATCTCCGTCACCAGAAGGGGCTTAGCTTGGTAGCTGGACTGGTAGGCGAACCTAAAGAAACTGATGATTTCACCAAAAATCTTGTTAGTCTCACTCTCTCACATGTAAAAGTTGAAGTGGACTTGACAGGACCTCTCCCTTCAGTAGTGGAGTTCAGCCGTCAGTCTGGTGAGGTTGTTGAAGTGCTTGTAACTTATCCATGGCTTCCTCCTACTTGTGCTCATTGTAAAGAGTTGGGTCATATTCAAAAGAATTGTCTTCTGATCCCACTTGCTACAAAAGACCCAGCTCATAAAGTCCAAACTCCTGCACAGAAAGATAAACAACAAGAAGAAAGAACTGATCCGACCATGGCTAATGCAGCTAAAAACAAAGCACCTAAGACTCCTCAAGGTGCTGTGAAACAAGTCTACAAGGCTAAGTCTCCCTCTCCAAGGAAGTCTACCCCTACTTCTTCTCTGGCTGGCTCCGCTTCTTTAGAAGCAGTTCCCCCTACCTCTGCTCTAGCGCCCACTGGCCCTTTCACCCTTAACTTGGCCTCATCTGAATCTGTGATCCCTCCTCCCTCAACCCTTCCTAGCCTCCCACCCCCTGGCCCTCCAAAACACAACTCTACCCCCTCATCACCATTGACCCTTGCTTTACCCTCCCTCTTTAAACCTAATAACCCGTCATTCCACTTCACTCCTGAACCTCTCCAAAAGCATGCTCTAAAAAAATCTCGATCAAATCCATCTATAGACTCAACCATCCAGACCTCACCCACCTCTCAAAGTTCCCCCTCCTCCTCTTTTGTTGTCCCTGTCCCTTTAACCCTCCAATCTGTTAAAACCTCAAACTCTTTTTCTTCCTTGACTGCTGCTTCGGCTTTTCCACTTGTGGGAGAGCCACCTCTATCCCAATGAGTGCAAAACTCTTTTTTTGGAACGTCCGTGGACTTAATGACACGGACAAGCATGTACCTTTTTGTCAATGGCTTAACAGTCATCAACCCATTTTCGGATCTCTTTTGGAAACCCATATTAAAGATCACAATCTGAACCACCTTATGTCTAAGCTCTGTCGTGATTGGGATTTTGCAACCAATCATGCCTCAGATGAAGATGGACGTATTATCATCATTTGGAAACACCCGGCAAAAGTCAGGTTGATTCACCAGAGTCGCCAATCCCTAACGTGTGAAGTCTCCTTGCCTACCTGCAGTCCCTTCATTCACACATCAGTGTATGCTTCTAATGAAAGATTTGAAAGGAACAGTCTGTGGGTTGAGCTAATTGACCTGTTCCAGAGTCTCTCACTTCATGCGACTCCGTGGATCATAGGAGGAGACTTTAATGAAATTACTCATCAAACTGAGCACTCTCTGATGGCTGTCAACACCTTATCTTCTCAGATGGTTGACTTTAGTGATTGTCTCCGACATGTGGGAGTGTTTGATCTCCGGTTTCAAGGGCCGTTGTTCACTTGGTCAAACCATCAGCCCGACACTCCTATAGCAAAGAAGTTGGACCGGCTCTTGGTTAACTCAACCTTTATCTCAGTGTTTCCCAACAGTATAGCCTTCTTCCTTCCACCCTTAACCTCAGACCATAGCCCCTGTCTTGTTGATCTCGCCCATACACTTCCTACTGCTGGTACCAAGCATTTCCGTTTCTTTAACTACCTAACCAAACACCCGCAATTCCTCCAGCTGGTGAATGAGACTTGGGCACAGGCCGGAAGCATGGCTGTCAACCTGACAAAACTGTGTTGGAAACTCAAGAGCTTAAAAGGAGTGCTAAAAAACTTAAATACAGAAAATTTTTCAAATATTCAGATGAGGGTTAGTGAGGCTAACTGTTTGTTACAAGTTGTACAGGTGAAAGCATTGGAAGCTCCTACTGAAACTAACCTGTTGCAGGAGAGGGAGGCGCTTCAAAAATGGTTGTTCTTGCGCCAGATTGAAGAATCCTACTTTCGCCAAAAATCAAGGGTTAACTGGCTTAAAGAGGGAGACCAGAACACTGCATATTTTTTCAGAGTATTTCAAACTAGAGTCAGCTACAACTCCATTCGTACATTCCAACTGTCCTCAGGAATCTTCATCTCTGATCCTCTGCTCATGAGTCACCTCGCCATCAAACACTTTCAGAGTATCCTCGGTCCTGAAACGCTTCACCCACTCCTGCTCACTTCGCATCCTTCTTGGTTCTCTGACCTGACTGGTTTTGTGTTCCCTCAACGCTTAACTGCCTCAATGACCTCTATCCCTTCAAGCACTGAGATCACTAAGGTTATGTTCAAACTCAACCCAAATAAGGCCCCCGGGCCGGATGGTCTGACCTCTGGATTTTTCAAGGCTACTTGGTCTCTACTGGGTGATGAGGTTGTCTGTTCTATCACTGATTTCTTCCTCAACTCTTTCCTTCCAGCCACAACAAACTCAGCTATCTTGTCTCTAGTGCCCAAGAGGCCGGGTGCTTCCTTCATCACCGACTATCGGCCAATTGCTTGCCTAAACACTATATACAAAGTGATCTCTAGGCTACTGGTACGTCGTCTGAAGCCGGTCTTGTCCTCCATCATTGTTCCAAATCAGACCGCATTTGTCAAAGACAGACTTCTTCTCGAGAACACTGTTCTTGCGGGTGAACTGGTCAACGGATATCACAAGAGACATGGTCCTAAAAGGATTACCATAAAGGTTGACATTGCAAAGGCTTTTGATACTCTCTCTTGGGAGTTCCTTTTCAACTGTTTGCAGGGGCTAGGGGTTCCAGAAATTCTAACTGGCTGGCTAAGGAAATGTGTCTGCACTACTAACTTCATGATAGGATACAACGGTCGGGTTCAAGGTTACTTTAAAGGGAAGCGGGGCTTAAGGCAGGGTGATCCTCTTTCTCCTTATCTCTTTGTGGTAGCGATGAACATCCTCTCCGTTATGCTGAACAAAGCCGCTGCGGACCTAAAGATTAAGTATCATCACAAGTGTGCTACTTCCAAGCTCACCCACCTTTGCTTCGCTGACGACCTCCTTATATTCATTGACGGTTCTATAGAATCAGTGCAGAATGTCCTCCAGGTCCTTAAGGAGTTTGAGATGCGGTCTGGGTTGGCGGTTAGTATAGAGAAGTCCTCCTTCTTTGCCTCGGGCCTTACTCAACAAGAATTAGATGCCATCAAAGTCTCGACTGGAATGCAACAAGGATCCCTCCCGGTTCGTTACTTAGGAGTCCCACTAAGTTCGAAAAAACTCTCCCTGGCTAACTGTGAGGTCCTCCTGCATCAAATAAAAGGAAAGATGACTTCTTGGAGTGCAAAAACTCTATCCTTTGCAGGACGACTGTTACTCATTAAGACTGTCATAGCGGGCATTAATAACTTTTGGTGCTCAACATTCATCCTTCCTAAAGAATGCATTCGGCGTATCAACTCTATATGTGGTCACTTCCTGTGGCAAGGAAACTTAGAAGGAGTCCATAACGCTAGGGTATCTTGGGAGATGGTTACTAAGACTAAGAAAGAGGGAGGACTAGGCATCAAAGATTTGGGAATTTGGAACAAGGCATGTTGTTTAAAGCTCATCTGGCTACTATTCTTCCAATCAGGTTCAGTTTGGGTCGCATGGTACAGAAATGAGGTGCTAAACGGGTGTATTAACAACTTTTGGACAGCAAAGATAAGCCCTACGAACTCATGGCTGGATAACAAACTCCTAAAGCTACGAGGAGAGGTGTTTACTGGATAAAATTGCGTGTGGGAGATGGGACTGATTGTCGGTTTTGGACTGATAATTGGTCTCCGTTTGGCTCCCTACAGACATATCTCCTTAGAAATTCGACGTCAAGGTTAGGCATTCCAGCGACAGCTACTCTTTCAGAGATCAATGAGGATGGAAACTGGCTGCTCCCTCCTGCTCGTTCAGAAGAACTTCTAAACCTCCAAGTTTATCTTACTGAACTCACATTAACTGCAGGAAAAGACCGTTATGAATGGGTGCTGGAAGATAAACCTCTAACTAAGTTTGTGACTGGAGATGTCTATACTAAGCTGAAGGGGGAGACTCAAACATTACCATGGACAAAATTGGTTTGGATCAAAGGTGGTGTCCCTAAACATAGTTTTCTCACTTGGCTCTTTGCTTTTGACCGATGTCCAACTCGTGATCGCCTCCTCCGATGGGGCCTGCAAACAGACTCTAACTGTCTTCTCTGCAACATGGCTGATGAGTCTCGGGACCATCTTTATTTTCTGTGCCCTTTTGCGTGGAGTCTATGAACATTAGTGGCGCAAAGATGTAGGCTTGTCTCCGACAGACGTTGGGATCACTGCCTCACTCAACTACAATCACTATCAGGCAACAAATATGTGAGAAGGGTTACCTTGTTGGGATGGCAATCAACCGTTTATTGGATTTGGAGTGAAAGGAACAATAGACTACATCGAAACTCTTACCGCACGGTGGATGCTCTGTTTCGTCTTCTAGACAGACAAATTAGAGATAAGTTTTTGAGTCATCGTGATCACAATCCCCTTCTGGCGTCGAAACTTATGCAAATCTGGCTCCCATCTGATTGACTCTCTCTCTACGGACTGATCGAAGTTGTTTCCACCATCAACATCCACAATTGGGCCATAAGTGTGGTTATATCTGATCTTTAACTATTGAGTTTGTTTTTAACTATTAGATTGTTTTTATGGGGTTGTTTTCTATTGGCTTTGGGCCGTTTAACTATAGCCTTTGGGCTTGAAATTTTTGTATTTTTTCTGCAATTTCAATATGAAAGCCATTAGTCAAAAAAAAAAACATGAAACTAAATATTTAAAAAAGTACTGAATGAAAATGAGATTTGTTTATATATTTATAATTATTCAGCTTTTATTACCACTTAAATCCTGCATTTGTTTTTTCCTAATATAAAATCGTTCTATTAAATGTAGGAGATTATAAAATAGTGTGTTTTACAGATCTTCTCAGATCCAGTTTCTGTTTCAAACGAAAAAGCCCACAAGTTAATGTAATAAAGAATCAACATTAAATGAGACTGAACGAAGAAAAATAAATAAACCCAAATTGAAAGTGTAGTGGCTCTCTTGGCTGAAGCCTAGCGATCCGGTCTGCTCTTCAACACGAATTCATCTTGGCTACTCCTAA